>NC_012874.2:22120479-22257237 GCF_000003195.3 Sorghum bicolor
TATTCATTAGCGTAGTTATAGAATTACCTTAGATCAACTCCCTAGTTTATCTATTGGCTAACTATTATTATGACTAGTAGATGCTCTAATGATTATCTTTAATTACTATACTTGATGATTATGCTATTATTATTATTATTATTATTTATCTATATTTATCTTGTGACCTCTGCCTATTACTAGTATATTATACGACTTGGGTAATAACATTTATTCATCCTATATAGTTTATTATCAATGTAATAGATTATAGTTTAACACTTCGCCTTCCGAGTGGTATAAATATAAATCGACAACCTGAATACTTCCCTAGGTAAAATGCTACAAATGTATAATTATTTGTCATCTTGCAGAACCCATTTAGTTTATAATTATATTCATATCTTTTATTCTCCATCTAGTTACAGTAGAACATGTGAATCTATATTAAATTCCTAGCAACGTAATTGGGGATGACAACCTACTTCATGCGTAGGAATGTTGGAGTGGTTAGTTGCTATTTGTCAAGTTAACTAAATACCATGCATTTCTGGTGTTGTTGCTAAGGTAGGGTTTACCTCTATTTTTAGTGATGATGGTAGTAAATGTCAACAAGCATTTTTGGCGTCGTTGCTTGGGAAGACACAATAAACTTAGGATATATTGATAGCATGTATATGGATAAAGTTATATTACCAATCAATTTCTACTCAATTAGGTACACCCTTCGTCGTAATCATTTTGTTATCTTATGTAGGGTGATGAATGTATGGTTTTGCTCTTCCAAGAAACTTTACTGAAGATCTAGAGAAACTCGTTTGGAAGAAGAAGTTTGTAGAAGCAAGGGATAAATTCGAATCACCATCAAGAACACCCTCTGTTGCTCAAGCTAGCTCTCCAGAGGAGCCAGCTCCAACATTGGAAGAAGAATTTGAAGGACAAATAGAAGAACAAGCAGAAGAGTTATGAGGAAGCCTATCACCTGTGTTTGAAGACATGGCTGAGAACACACTGCGAGAGTTCTCTACCCCAACAATAGGAAACATTCGGACTGGACCCGTAGTCAACACTGGGGCGAATGGATTCGAGCTCAAGCGTGCTCTCATCACCATGGTTCAAGCAAGTCAATTCTATGAAAATGCTCGTGAAGATGCAAGTGCACAGTTACAACACTTTCTAGAGATCTACAACACCTTCACAATCAGAGGAGTACCAAAGGATGATGCTATTTCCTGTTCTCATTATTGGGGAAAGGTAAGCAGTGGTTCTACACCAACAAAGACAAACACAATACATGGGACCTTTGCTCAACTGCTTTCCTGGCAAAATTCTTTCCTATAGCCAAGGCTAATGCTTTGTGTGGGAAGATTTCAAGTTTCCAGCAACAACATGATGAATCATTTACTAAAGCATGGGAAAGATTCCACAATTACATTGAAGACTGTCCTCATCATGGGATAGAGGAGTGGTTGTTAATGCAGACTTTTTATCACAGGCTCATCTCTAGTACCCGTGAATCTATTGATGTTGCATCTGTGGGAGCTTTCCTGTCACTTAAGCTCTCAGACACTAAAGCACTTGTTGAGAAGATGGCCTAAAATTCAACATGCAATGAAGAACGTACTCAGCCTCGGAAGAAAGGAGGAGGGATCCATCATCTTAGGAAAGCTGACATGGTCACTGCCAAGCTAGACCTCATCATGAAGAAGCTCGACATAGAGAAGAAGGAAGTCATGCACATCAATTATTCCCACATGACATGTGAAGAATGTGGAGATTACAGGCACTCAGCTGCCAGTTGCCCTACACTACAAGAAAGCTGACATGCTCAACAAAATCAAGGGTGGAATCAACAACCTCGACAAGGTAATTACCAAGGTAATAACCTATGTAATAATTTTAATAACAATTTCCCGCCTTTGAGAGAATTAGTTGCTAGTCAATCCAAACTGCTAGATCAAATGACTAGGAAACTAACATCAAATGATAAAATTTTGGAAAACATACATATTAGGGTGGATACAATTGCTTCTACTATAAAGAATCAGCAGAGTTTCAATAAAATGCTAGAATCACAATTTGCACAATTAGCTATTGCTCTTCCTCCATTAGAAGAAGGCAAGATTGGAGACCTTGGAAGACCTATCATTCCTATCTCTATAGGATGCCATAGCTTTCAGACGGTATCTTTGACTTCGGTGCAAGTGTCAACAATATGCCCAAGGTAATTTATGAGAAAATATTAAATGATTCCTTGTTGTACACAAATATGCATTTGCAGCTTGCAGATCAGTCCATTTGCTACCCTGAGGGACTACTAGAAGAAGTTGTCATTAAAGTGGGGCAATCATATGTCCCAGTTGACTTTGTGATCATGGAGACAGGAGTAGATGAGAAGGCACCTATCATTTTGGGCAGACCATTCTTATGCACAACAAAGGCCATCATCTATGCAGAGTACGCCAAGATTGTCTTATCCACCAAGGACAAGAAGGAGAGATTCACATTCAAGAACCGCGTCCTGAAGGCTCCTGCAACCCCGAAGCAATTCTACAAACAAGGAAAGCAAGAACAACAATCAATGCCAAAAAACAAGAACAATAGAAACAACAGAAGATGGAGGAAGACCAGGCATGCACCTATAGAAACAACTCAATTGATCACTGCTCTAAGCACATAAAATGATTATATGCTACCCAAGCCATTTCCAATGAAGAGAGGTGATCTAGGAGTTTCTAATCATTGAATGCACAATCAAAAACACAACCTTCCCCACGCCGTCTATAACATTGGATTAGGCTGCAACGTAATATCAAAACAGGTATATAATGAATTATTTGATTTACCTTTATACCCACATATATTCAGTTGTAGATGGCCGATCAATCATTAAGATTCTTGTTGATGCCGTTTTTGGACACGTATCTTTGGATGCGTATCTGGGAGTTAATGAAATATAGATCGGCAGATGAACGAGTGGTGACTGGTTATCAAAGAAGTTGCCGATGGAGAAACAGTAGGATGTAGCCAAGTCCAAGGGTGGTGGTCGATCTATGCGGATGACTGATGCTGGTGATTGCCGATGCCAACATAAGGTGATTTGCCGATGATAAGCAAGGGAAAGCATAGGATTGACAACGATGATATGCCGATCGGTTGTGGTAGATATATTAATGTTTTCCTTAGTTATTAGAGTTTGTTT
The DNA here is from genome assembly GCF_000003195.3 of Sorghum bicolor. Taxonomy (NCBI): domain Eukaryota; kingdom Viridiplantae; phylum Streptophyta; class Magnoliopsida; order Poales; family Poaceae; genus Sorghum; species Sorghum bicolor. The sequence continues at coordinate 22,123,661 of NC_012874.2, forward strand.
TGTATACGGATTCTGTTCAATTTGGAATTCAAGTCCTAGTCGTGTCTGATTGTAACTCTTTTGAACAGGGTATAAATGTAGACCCCGTAGCAATGTAATGAATATACACAATCAATCAAACACAAGTTTTTACATCTATTCCAGCATCTACTTTTTCGACGACTTCGTCAACTCGCATATTTTCTTTTTACCTACGAGTTAGGGATTCATCGAGTCAACCTCGGTGAGTTCTCAAGTTCCGCATGAATACCTCTTGGCCGTGACATCCGGGCGCATCGCTGTTGTCGGGACCAAAGTATTCGTGTTATCACCTTTGTTGATTGTAAGGTCAAATCGGCTGGCACGCCTTAATGTTGAATTGGGTATTAGCCCTTTGTGTTTGCAGATCTACTTTTGCACCAACACAACTTTTGGCATGCCCAGTGGGACACAGATTCATCATCGAGATCAACATGTCGAACACTGATCTCGACTTGGAAAACGTTATCCCCGTGACGGAAGCCAATCTCAGAGATGAGCAGAAGCAAGCTATGGCAAAAGCTATGGAGGACTACACGTAGCTATGCTTGAAATCCTTCAGTATCAAAGGAGCAGCGAGTTGATCCAAAAGGTAGCATTGCTGATGCCTTGGAAAATCACTTTTGAGGCTAATCCTGGTAAACTACAAGAGATGGTTGATAGTGCTATCAATCGTGCTCTAATAAAACAATCTAGTGTGCTGTCCAATACATTTTTCAATGTTGTTGCTATAACTTTGCGGGTACGGAAGTACCACCAGCTTATGTGGGCCCAGCCTATCATCAGCTAGGATCATCATCGGTTACGGCTCCATCGGCTACTACAGCCGTTGCGGGTATGGGAGTTACTTCTCCTCCAAGCACATTAGGGATTACTAATGGGCAATCTACACCGATGATGGCTAATCCATCAATATCAGAGGGACAAGTCCAACTTGCTACAGATCTATTGGCATCGACAATGTCACGGTCTGTGTTTAAAAGCTCTCAAGTTCCACCGAATTGGTGGGGATATGGTATGCCCCCATAATTCATGGCAAATAGCTCTGGGTCATCTCAAGTGGCTGACACGACAAGCAAGGCTCCTATGGCATCGGCACCCCCAGTATCGCCAATGACTCAGAATCCCCAATATTCTACAACTACCACTGCAAGACCCTTTACTGGGAATTCTCAAATACCAACGTTCTAGATGCCTAACGCATCGGCAGCTCCAATGCTGACGCATCAAAGGTTTATGACACAGCTAAGGTATGTTAATTCAATGATGATGCCCAATTATCAGCCATCGGCAGGGCCTACGCCGATGAATGTTAACAATGGATGGACATGGCAGTTTGTCTTTCCACAAATGCCTCAGCAGGATCATCAGGCTATGGGATTTCAACAGGGACCAGTACAACCTAGTTTTCAGAATCAAGGATTGATCAATCAACCGATGAATCTTGCTCAACAAATTGGTGGTCAATAGGCGGTGGCTAATCCCATGTTCCCTGGAAATCGAACACTGCAAAGACACGTGGAAGCTTACCAACAGGTGCAATATCCACAACCTGCTCATCGTCAAGATGCCGATGCCTATTGGGCCGATAAGATAGCTGAGGTCATGAGAGACCAATTTGGAATAAAACCGAAGGTCCATACTTACTCTTATCGGACACCATATCCTCCTGCGTATGACTTGATCCCGCTTCCAAATCGGTACAAGGTGCTGGATTTTACCAAGTTCTCTGGACAAGATGACACGTCAACCATGGAGCATGTCAGCAGATACATCATCCAGTGTGGGGAAGCTGGTAACAGAGATGAGTTAAGAGTTCGTTTCTTCTAATCATCTTTATCTTGATCAGCCTTTACTTGGTTTATTTCATTACCTCCAAATTCAATGATTACATGGGCCGATCTAGAAAAGAAATTCCATAAATACTTCTTTTCTGGAGTTCATGACAAGAATATTACCGATTTAGTATGGCTAAGGCAATGCAATGATGAATCGGTTGAAAGCTTTGTGCAAAGGTTGCGAGACGTTAAGAACAAATGCTATAGTCTGGTTCTGGATGATCGGTAGCTGGCCGATTTGGGTTTCCAAGGATTGTTGCCACACATTAAAGACAAGTATGATTCTCAAGAGTTTGAAAGCCTGAGTCATTTAGTGCAGAGGATTTCTGACTAGGATATCTAAGTTTTTGAACCTAAGAGAGCATGGAACAAAAAGGTGTCATTTGTTGATGAGGCAACAAGCTCATATTCTGATGAAGAACCAGTCATCGGCTTGGCAGAGTGGGTGAAGAATAAGAAGCCGATGTCTTGCCCTTTAGGGCATAAAGAGCCAGAAAAGTTTGCATTTGATATTACCAAAGCCGATAGGATATTTGACTTTCTGCTTTAGGAGGGGCAGATTAAATTGTCGCATAACCATGTCATTCCATCGGTAGAAGAGTCAAAGAATATCAAGTATTGTAAATGGCATAATGCAACATCTCACAACACATATGAATGCAAGGTGTTCAGGCAACAACTGCAATCGGCCATAGAGTCTGGGAGAATTAAGTTTGATAGCTCCAAAGCTCAGAAGCCAATGAAGATTGATCAACATTCTTTCCCTACAAATATGTTGGATGCTAAGGGAAAGACTAAAGTTTTGACTTCAGAAGCAGCTGAAAGAAGCGCATCGGTAGATCCTCAACACCAGATTACTGCCGATGACGCCAAAGGCAAGGGCTTGATCCAAGAAGGAACTAGTCCAGGAAGGCTTCCTCGATCTGGCATTGTAATCACTCATAGGAGGCATCGGGAAACCTGGCAACAACGTGAAGATCGGTATCATCGCCAACAGGAAGATCGTCGCCGGGAAGAATAAAGATGCTGACAAGAGTGGAATCGACATAGAGATCATTGGAATTGCCCATTCTTCATCCACTATTGGGAACAAAATATTAAACTGCCAACTGTTAGAGACTGCCCTGAGTGCAATGGTTATAATTGGTATGATAGACCAAATCGGCAATATCAGAACAATGATCGGCGTTTTGGTGGGCTGATTAGAGGAAGGACATCAGTTCATGATCGCTGGGGGGCAGACTCAGTGTGCATGACAGGCTTGGTGAACGTGTCAGTTATTTTCCTAGAAACCAAGAGGAGCTTGAGGAGATGGCGGGTGCGCGAGTTCCCGATTAGTTCATATTTTGTAGGGATGCTAATACTTATTGGGTGGAATCAAGGGAAAATCATCACCAATCGGTAAGACAACCGCAACTTCCCCCATGGTGTCCAGAAGGGTTGACAAGGACACAGAAAAGAAGGCTGCAGCGGGAGCGACAAGAAGAATTGAGTAGAGGGGAGGATTCTGCTAAGTTTGGAGAACAACAGTAGTCAGATCACAAAGGAAGAGTGCCATCGGCAGGTGTTAACATGGTATTTTTGTTGCCGATGGAATTTCTTGCACCCTTTAGTGATGGTGAAGAGGAGCTAGATTTCCCTAATCAGATAGGTGAGTTAGCTCTTGACCCGATGATGGCTATCTTTGAAAAGCCTGCTGATGATGAGAGGCAGCACCTTAAAGCTTTATTTGTCAAAGGTAGGGTTGATGGACAGCCAATGACCAAGATACTTGTTGATGGTGGGGTTGCTATCAATATTATGTGATATGCAGTTTATCGGAAGCTTGGAAAAGGGGATCAAGATTTAACCAAGACCGATATGATGTTAAAGCATTTTGAAGGAAACGTGTCTCCAGTCAAGGGAGCCATATGCGTTGAGTTGACCATCAGCAGCAAGACCTTGCCGACAACTTTCTTTGTCGTTAGTGGAAAGGGTGCTTATAATTTGCTGTTACGGAGAGATTGGATTCATGCCAATTGTTGCATCCCGTCTACAATGCACCAATGCTTGGTTCAGTGGGTAGGTGACAAGTTTGAAATTGTCCCAGGAGATTCTTCATATGTTATTGCATCGACAGAGGCAGATACTTATGAAAGGACCAGATGCATTTCAGGAGAAGTTTGGGAAAAGGATTTTCTCAAATTTGCCGATTATGAAATTCCACTGATCCAAGCAGTCGGTTCTGATGAAGGGTTTTAATGGATAGGTTCACCGATGATGGAAAGTTAGGCCAAGGGTTTACATCGGCTGATGATTTAGTAGAAGTAGATATAGGTAATGGTGATAGGCCAAGACCTACTTTTATTAGTGTTAGGTTAGATTCTGAGTGTAAGCAACAATTAACCGATTTGTTAAAGGAATATAAAGATTGCTTTGTTTGGGTTTATACCGAGCTGCCTGGTTTAGACCGATCGATTGCTGAACATCGGTTACCTATCAAATCTGGATTTCGGCCGCATCAGTAGCCAACTCGCCGATGCAATCCTAATATTCTTCCTGATATTAAGGCCGAAATAACTAAACTTATTGAAGCTAAATTTATTCGGCAATGTCGGTATGTCGAGTGGATTTCCAATGTCGTTCCAGTTTACAAGAAGAATGGATAGCTTCGTGTCTGCATTGATTTCATGAATCTTAACAAAGCTACGTCGATGGATGGTTGTCCAATGCCAGTTGCAGATTTGCTGGTTGATGCTGCAGCTGGACATCGGATCATTAGCTTTATGGATGGCAATGCAGGATACAATCAAGTATTCATGGCTGAAGAAGATATTCCAAAGACCGCATTTAGATGTCCTGGTTGTTGACACTTGCTAACACCACTTGAATACTAGGTTGTCATCCCCAGCATGGCACTAGAGTGTACTATGGTATTTATACGCACACAGATAATCCGCAAGCGCACGGATACCGTTGAAGCTTTTACCCGATTAAAGGTTTATCGTATCCGCAGGGAAACGGGAGAACCAACTACGCTCTAACTTTACCAAGATAGACAGATAGGTGTAAATAGGAAAGATGATAGAATTAAATAAGAACAATATTAAAGGTAAGATAACAGTGAGTGATAATATGGGAATAGAGAATAGAGCAATCTAGTATATGGGCGATGGTAGCAGAATAGAGAGGATAACTATGGTTTCTCTACTTCAAAGGGGTATGTCTATGTCTAGGTCAAACCACGTGATAAGAGTACACCACAAAGGATGCTTATCCTTAGGCCGATAAACCCAACCCGTCCTGCTAACGAGAGGTGGTCTACAGAGGACCAACATAACTGTCACCTACGCGGCCTACCACACGATCTAGCTAGACAGGGGATATCCACAAGTAATCTAGATCTAAGCACCTCGCTTACACCTATACTACAACTCTAACCTATAGCGTCCTATAGATTAGAAGTACTCAAAAGAGTTGTGAACCAGAACATACATGATTAGTAATTCCATAATGAATTAGAAGTAGATTACCAGAGTCATCCCATGAGCAAGCTTGATTAGAGCTTGATCATGACGAAGTACAACCGGAGGAAGAACCGACAGGCCGGCCTCTCCTCTAATCCTCCTTCGCTCTCCATCTTGCTACTATCTAGATCTACTCTAGTTTAGAGAAGAGAGGAGAGCTCTCATCTCTAAACCCTAGCTTTTGCTCTGTCTATGAATAATGAATAATGATCAAGGGGTGCCTCCTCCAGGGGCCAGGGGGTCTGGTTATATAGTCCCTTCAAGTGAATATGGGCCGTTGGATCAAACCGACTTAGATTGTATGGTTTAGATTGATCCTTTAGGTCGGTGGAGATCTCCCACGAAACAGAGTTCTGATTGGCCTCGGCAGGTGGCGGGCGCCCAGAGGAACAGGGCGGGCGCCCTGCCTCTGGCACCGTTTCGTCTTCGCTTCGGTCTCGTGGCTTCTAGAGTCTTCTAGATGTAAGATAATTGTGCGGCACATTAATATCTCTATGTAATCCCAACGTGTGGGCCTTTCTTCCGTATTTCCTGATAACCCCCTGCAGAAATAGACAAACACCAAAACTCGTGGAATTCTGTCAGATAAAACCCTAAGTCTAGATGTTGATTTCATTTGGATCCTTTTCTTTGTTTATTTGATAATTAAATTTGAGACTTAAGGACTGTCAACACTGGTCATGTTGGGTTGTTCGAATCGATAGTCATGACCTTTGGCTTGAAAAATGCTGGTGCTACTTATCAGAGAGCTATGAATTTCATCTTCCATGAGTTCATCGGCAAGTTTGTGGAAATCTATATTGATGACGTGGTGGTTAAGTCTGGAGATTTCAGAAAACATCTTGCCGATCTGCGAAAAGTGCTGGAGTGCACAATGAAGCATGGTTTGAAGATGAATCCTAATAAATGCGCATTCGGTGTATTGGCAGGGCAATTTCTTGGTTTCATGGTGCATCAGAGAGGAATTGAAATTAGTAGGAGATCTATTGATGCTATCAACAAAATAGTTGCTCCCACCAACAAGACTGAACTCCAATCTCTGATCGGCAAGATAAATTTTATCAGGCGGTTTATATCTAACTTATCTGGTGAGATTCGTGCTTTTAGTCCTTTACTCAAGTTAAAGCCGATCAAGATTTTGTATGGGGGGAGGAACAACAGTTAGCGTTAGATGAAATCTGTAACACCCCAGTGTTATGGTTGCATCATTCACATGCATAACATGAGCATCATCATCTACTTAAGCATATCATGATCATCATCTACCTTGGGTCATGTCATTTTATGCAAAAATGTGACTGAACTTGCTTAAATATGCTTTCTATGCTTATGTTTGTTTGTACCATGCTCATGTCTATGTGCTATGCTTTAGTAATTAGTTTATCGATGCTTAACTTGACTTTTCAAACAATGTTCATGTTGGTCACATCTCCAAATTAAGCACTTAAGTCATACTTCCTTTTATTGGCCCTAGAAATCTCTTTTTCTTAGGCTTTTAAAAAGTGCTTTATAAAATGTTTGGATGTCAAAACTTTCTACAGAAAAGTTGTAGCAAATTTTATAAGGAACAATATTTGTTTTATGGCCATCTCATGAAAATGATCACATCTTGCTCAAATAATGCCTGCAAGGCAGTTTTGGGTGCTGTTTTGGCACTTAACCAAATTTGGCTAAGTCCTAGCGCCACCAGTTTGCTCGATCGATTTTGGGAGCTTCATATCTATTGATCCAGGCCGATTTGGCTCTTGCTCCAGTTGAGAATGTTGTAGAACTCAGCTAGTACTCCAACTTTGTCAACTACACCATCTCCTAATTCGCCTTGGTTTGGGAGATAGTCACTGTCAAATTAGCTCTGTCAGTTAGTCATCGTTTTGTCTATATCGGAGCCGAGCTCGTCGTCGTGGCCGACCAGCGCAGCACCTGGCTGCCATTTGGCGACCGTACGCCGGCGTTGGCCCCACTCGTCAGGTCGTCAACATCGTCATGGACGCCACGACGCCCCGCACTCACCCAACGCACGTCCATTCTCTACCTTCCTCTCTCTCGCGACTCCGACGGCGAATGCGCCATCGGCATTGCCACCGAGAGCTTCGCGAGCTCCTTGCGCCCTCGCCTCTGTGCCTCGTCTCGCCTCCGAGTGTCTCCAAGTCCGCCTCGAGCTCCTCCATCTTCTCCACCCCTTGGTTGCACGAGATCTCCCCAAGGTGAGCCGTATTTCGCGAGTTGCCGTCGTCAGGTTCACGGCCGTCGCGACCCCGACTCCGGCAAACCTCGCCGCTGCTCCGTCCTTGCCTTCCTACGTCCCTCCGAGTCACATTAGGGTCTGCTTAGGTCTTGGTTGTGGTTCGTGCCACGCCATTTCGGCCTTGGTGTCACCGTCGTGCGGGAACACAGCCGTCGCACCGCCGCGCTCACCGCCGACGAGCACCCCGCACGTGAGCAGGCTCACCGGAGCCATTAGGGTTAGGCGTTTCTACCTAGAAAGCTCCGCACTGTCTCACTGGTGCTTAAGCCGCTCTTCCCCAACGCTCTACCGGTCGGAGATGGCCGGCGTAAGCCGATGTAGCTCCGCCGTGCCGCCATGGCCGACGGCGACCCCTCTCTGTCGCTGTAACCCTAGTGTCACCTACCTCCATCGATGCGGAATCACTCCAGGAGCACGTTGGTGCCCTTGGATCCGCCGGAGAAGCTCACCGTCGGCGAGCATTCGCCGGCGAGTGTATCCCCTGTTTTCTGGGTCGCTGACGCGCGGGACCCGCTGTCAGTGACTCAACGGTCCCCTCCTCTCTTTTATTCAAATCCAGATTTCTTGCAATATTGCAAAAATCATATCTCCAGTTTCTTGCAATATTGCAAAAATCATATCTCCAATTTTGTGATATTCCATGGCATGGCTAGTTTTTAATAAAAATATAATATGCACTGTCGGTGTTTTTCCCCCGGGGGGTCACACCAACGAGTAAATTTGTATGCGTGCTCCCTTTCCCGGATGGTGATGCAAGAAGACACAGAGATTTATCCTGGTTCGGGCAAGAGAAGGCCCTACGTCCAGCGGGGGGAGAGAGTTTGTATTATCTTGCACCTAAGTGCTTGTACAGGGGCGAATACAAGCGTGGTATGAAGTGTGAAGCTCTACTACGTATGAGTGTGGTCTTGTGTCGTCCTCGTTTTCTATTCCTGAGTCTCTCCTTTTATAGCTCCAAGGAGAGACACAGGGTACATGCGTAGACGTTAGAGTAGGGGTCGATAGCCGCATGGAGCGCTGACCTACTCGAGGCTTCCGTACGGCACGACCTCGAGCCGTCCCATCTTGATAGCCCGGTGATGATTACGCGTGCTCCTGCGTTCTGCCCTGCCCGCCGCCTCGCGCTGGTTCTGAGGTCGCATGCTTGTATGGTATGGCGGCGGATCCGGCGGGGTAGCTGTGGTGTCGTCAGTCGACGCCCAACTTGTCCCTAGGAAGGGACCCTGTTCGGTCAAGGGTCGGACGCCGTGTAATATGCTGATATCTGGAGCGCTGACCTTGGGTGTCTCGAGGGGGTCCCGATTAGACATTCCATCCTTGTTTCCTGCGTCCTGACACGTCCTGGGTCGTTCGGTGGGAAGGCTGCAAAAAGAACGATGGGACAGAAGCCTGTTCCCTATCACGCCTTCCGTGTCCCGTGTGTTAGGTGGGGAAGCGTCAGGTGCATTTAATGCTCCGGCCCGCGTGCGCACGTCAGGCGGCGGATGGCGCCCTCGCGCTCGACGTCCCCCGGTTCGCATGAGCCTATTCCGTATTCGACGGTAACCGGCGCTCGACGCCTGATCGATTCGCTCGACGCTATTTCCGTCTTCGAGGTTACGGCCGTCGATGGCGGCGCATAGGTAAGATTAGAGTGTCGAATTGAGGGTCTCGACCTGCGTACGGGCAATCTCATAATGCGCATCGCTGAGGGTACCCCTTACTGATACCCTCGACAGTAGCCCCCGAGCCTCCATTTGAGCGCTAGCGCTCGAGTGGAGGCTTTGTTTTGCGGTAGAATTTCCGTGGGGGCACGCGAGCGACCCCGCGGAGGTAGCCCCCGAGCCCTCGAGGGAGTATTTAACTCCTTCGAGGGTTATTTTGCCAAATTTGCAGAAACGCTGTCAACACCCGTGGTGGAAGGTTCTGTTCGGCTTTGCCTTGCGTGGAGGTTTCGACGTACTCTCGATAGAGCGAGCGTCTTCCACCCAGGGTTGAGTTCCTAGCGGGTAGTCTAAGTGAGAACCTGTGCCCCTTTCGAGGGGGTCAGCTGTAGCCCAGAGGCGTCCTCATAAAGCAGGGTCGACGTGGTCGGGGATACCGGTCTCATTCGATAGAGTCCAGCGGCTCGATGCCTCCCTTCGGGGGGATTCCTCTCGACTGTCTCGACCCTACCTTAGACATCGCCAGCGAGCCCTCGAGGCGGGCCTCGATTTTCGACCACTCGCTGGGGATCCCTGACTCTTGGCGCTCGAGATCGGCTGTCGAACCCTTTCGACGTGCCAGCCATCGACCTCTCGAGACTATTGTGGGCGCATACCTTGGCTTACGAAGTAAGGAAGTGGCCGTGGCGGTTCGCCTTTCTGCCCGTTGGGCGCGCCTTTTTAGGCGGGTGACGTTGCGACACTGTATCGGCGGGGAATTCGGAGAGTCCGGCCTGTGAGGAGAGAAAGGACTGTCAGACGGCGCATTTATGGGGGAGTTACCTTATTTCTCGGATCTGTCCGTTGGCGGACTGCTGCCTATAAATACGCCGTCGCGTCGCCGCCGTTCTTCTCCCTTCCGCCTTCTCGCTCTTATTCTCTTGTTGCCTTTGCTTTCTCGCCGTCTCACGAGCACACGCCTCCTCGAGCTGTAGTGAATCCACCGTCCCTCCAGCCGAGATGCCTGTAAGACTCGTAGCCGCCGACGACTGGCGCCTGTCGTCGATGACGGAGCGCAGGCTGTTAGAGCTTGAGAAAGAGGGACTGCTGCGCCGCCGCACCTCGCTATCGTCGCCGGAGTGGATCGCGCCGCCGGCGAGTCACAGGGGGCCTCAGCCGCCTGAGGGCTACGTGGTGTCGTTCGCCAAGTTCCACCGCCACGGTCTGGGCGCGCCCCGAGCCGCTTCATGCGGGCCCTCTGCTTCCATTATGGGGTCGAGCTCCAGCACTTCTCTCCGAACGCCATCACCGTAGCGGCGGTTTTCGCCGCCGTGTGTGAGGGCTACCTGGGGATGATGCCGCACTGGGAGCTGTGGCTCCACCTCTACAGGGGCGAGCTTTTCCACGCCCCCACCGGAACCACGGGCGTAAGGAAGCCCGTGCGGGCGGGATGCCTCAATCTGGTGCAGAAGACGGGGAAGACGGACAGGCCGCGGGAGTACATGCCGGTAGGGTTGTCGACCAACCATGCCGGCTGGGACTCCCAGTGGTTTTACCTGCGGAACGACGACAACCTCCTGCCTTCCTACTCGGGCCGTCTGATCTTGGAGCGTCCAGCGGACTGGACATACGGCGTCGTCCAAGCTCATCAATCTCGGCTCGACCCCCTCCTCGACGCCCTGAAGAAGCTTCGCCAGGAGGGTTTGACCGCCGCTCTCGTCCTCTCGGCCGTCCATCACCGGAGAGTTCTCCCTCTGATGTCACGACCGTTGAGGATGGACGAGATGGGCCCTGGCGTCTCCTCTCGGGACCTCGAGGCGTGTCGGATGTCCAACGAGGCTCCGGCGAACGACGAAGTCGCGGCCCGAGTCAGGGCTGCAATTGCCGGTGATTTTCAGCCGGAGCATGTTAACGGCTTCCCCATGAGACCTGACGCAGGCTCGATCGATCTGGTACGCCTTCTTTTTGCGCGCAGCCTCGATTCTGGGTTTCCTTTCTCCCCTCTCTTTTTTCTAAGTCTACCTTAGTTTTGGCAGGGTTGGATTGATGTCCGGTCCTCGAGGCCTCCGGTAAAGGAGGACGAGGTCGATCGTGACAAACGGCGCCAATCTGCCGAAAAGCTAAAGTCTGCGAAGGACTCTGCAAAGAAGGGGGAGAAGAATTAAAACCTCGACCGCCAAGCATTAGAGGCGCGTCGAGCCAAATCCAGGCAGAGGGGGGAGCCTGAGGAGGAATCCCCTAACGATGATGACGATGATGACGAGGACAGCGACGATTCCGAGGGGATGGCGTCGCGCCTCGATCGGATTCTCGAGGGCCCGCCTCGAGGTGATGTCGATGCCCCCCAGACGGAGGCGCCAGAGGAGGGTCCGAGCGGATCTCGTCGCCCCCGGGCCGACACCCCTCCCGCGCCCAAGGCGAGCCAAGACGCACCGCGCCCTCCCCCGGTGCCCAGGGAGAGCAGTCTGGCTAGGCCCCAGGCGTCGGGGCCACTAACTCGTGGTCGCGCCGCGGCCTCTGAGAAAGGAGATGCCGGCCGTAGGAGCGCCAGTCCCGGTGCCCGCCAGGCGGGGACCAACGCGCCTAAGCCAGTGCCTGCCCTCGAGGGGTCTGGAGCCCCGACGTGGGGTGGCTCGAGGCCCACTGGTCGGGGTGGCGGAAGGCGAGCCGTTCTCCCTGTGGGGTAAGCCTTTTTGATGTTGCGGTTTTTGTCTTCCCATTCTTCCACCTTTCCTCATATGCCAACCTTTTCTCAGGCTGAAACGGACCCTTGAGCAGGCCCAGCCGTCCATGGCAAAGAAGCTCAGAACGGGTGCCGCCTCCAAGGAACCTGGTTCATAGTTTATTTCTGGGCATTGCGATGTTCCTGTGTCGGTTATCGTAACGTCTGACCCTTACCCTTTGTTTCGTAGGCTCCTCCAGCTCCCAACCTCCAGCTGGCGTTGAGAGGGCTCCGCCTCGTCCCGCGCCTACTCCGTTGCCGCCGACTCGTGATGAGGCGCCCCAGACGCAAGCGTCAGAGGGAGCCCCCGAGCCCCCTAGATTGGGGGTCGAGGGGGAACCCATCACCATCAGCGACACGTCTGATGGTGACGGAGCGTCTGGGGGTGCCCGCCCCATGGAGGAGGAAACATCGACCCCTCATGTCGAGGGATCAACTCCCTGGCCCGCCGGCCTCCGCACCCTCGAGGAGCAGAAAAAGAAGAGGGAGGAGGATGAACAGCGGGAGCGCGAGGCGGCGCGGCAGCCACAGGAGCAGCAGCAGCAGCAGCAACCCCAGCCGGAGGAGCAACTGCAGCATCAGCAGGAGGAGCAGCAGCAGGGGCAGCAACAGCAGCAGCAGCAGGGGGGCCAAGAGGACGAGCCACTCGAGCCCCCGCCTCAAGGTTTGGCCCAACCGGCGCCACTGGCGCCGCAAGAGCCCGGCGATCAGGAGGAAAATTTGCCGGTATATGGCCCTCCTACCCCAGCGTGGCTCCTCCCGGGGGCGCCTGCCGCGATCCGGGCAGAGTCGGGGCGAGCGGACGGAGTTGTGGTGCTCGCCTGTATGATGCGCACCCCCACCGACCCCGAGTCCGAGATCAAGAGGACGATCTACGGCATGGACGGGATCGCCCCAGGGTTCCTTCGGGAGCGTCGAGCATGGGAGGACCACTTTCCCTCTAAGGAGGATGAGATTGGGTCGTCAGGGAGCAAGGACGGTACCTAGAAGACGGTGGATGACGACGGGCGGTTTCCTTGCCTCGCCGACCTGTTCTTGCGCCACGGGGGTTCCCTCGAGACCGTCGAGAACTTTATCCGCGGCGTCAAGGCGCGGGCTGATCGGGAGATGGAGAACTGGTGTCCCGATCGGATTCGTATCCGAGCTTCCACTGACCCGTCCGAGCCCAATATCTTCCTCGACGACAAGAAGGAGGTCGAGAAGTGGGAGCATGTCGAGGAGCTCCGCCTTTGGATGAAGCATGTGGTGGGGCTCCTGTCGGACGTCATCAACAACGGGCTCGGGCCTGCTTATTTTGTAAGTGTTTCTCGAACTCCAATCTTCATGGTGCTTTCTGGTTTCTGTATTCTAATCCATCCGACCCTTGATTCGCAGGATATGAAAGAGACCTCTCGCATCAAGTCCAGCTTCATACACGCCACGAGGGGCGGTTGGGAGCAGCTCCCCCTCCTCAAGGATCAACTCCTCGAGTCGCAGGAAAAGCTCCTTAAAGCTTACAAAGATCTCATAGCACTCGAGGAGGAGAAGAAGGCGAGGGAGGCTGCTTTGGCCGAGGCCCGAGAGGCCTCGAAGAAGACGGAGGAGGAGGCGATGCAGCTACGGGAGCGGGCTCTTACGGTCGAGGAGGCCGCGTCCAGAGCCCGGGAGGAGGCCCTGTCCTACAAGAGCGTCATTGCGGACCTGGACAAGGAGAAGGGCCTTCTCAAGACCGACCTGGACTCCCTCCGCGATTCTTTCCAGAAGATGAAAGTGGCGTACATGGACAGTGAGGTCGCAAGGGGTGCCGCCGAGGACGTAAAGAAGAAGGCCCTCGAAGACCTCGAGGCGGAGCGGGCTCGATCCCGCAGTCTCTCTGACGACGTCGAGCGTCTGAAGGGAGAATTGCTGGAGAAGAGTGGAGCCGTTGCTCAGGCTGGCAGGGTGATCGAAGATCTCCGCGTCGCCAATACTGAGCTGGCGCGCTCCAACAGAGAGATCGAGCGTGCCAACACCAGACTGGTCGGCGAGAACACGGCCCTAGAGGAGAGCATCAAAGGTATGTTTCCTTTGTCGAATTTCTTTTTCGAGGTGTGCTTGGTTTTTCCTAAGGTCTCTTTATATTGGCTCTTACAGGGCTCAAGGACGAACTCCTGGCCGCCCAAGCCGAGGCTCGCAACGCCAAGGCTCAGCTCGAGGCGGAGGTTGCTTTGAACCGTCGAGTGCGGACGGCGATAAGTGATCTCTCGACCTCTTGGGAGGTCGAGCCTATGGATGAGTCGAGGGAGGATGCTCGAGGCGACGCCCTGGTCGACCAGTTGTGCTACATAGGCGCGACGCTGCGAGATCGGGTGCGGGACGCCCTCCACATCGGGGTGAAGCGGGCAATGGCGGTTGTCTGCTCGGGCTTCTCCTACGACATGGAGGTGGTGTCCCATGGCTTCGTCACCGACATCTCCAAGACCGACGCGGAGAACGAGGAGAGGCTCCATGCCTTGATCGACGACGTGGAGGCTCCTGGGGAAAGGTTGGCCAAGCTCTTCGAGCCTGAGGTGCTCCCTCCTGAGGCTAGCTCGGGCGGAGGCGAGGGCGGTGAGGATCGTGCCGCGGACTGAGGCCTGCGAGCCTGCTCAGGGCGCCTGGGGCCCCTTGTATGATATTTTGTTGATTTTGTTGCTAAGCGATACGGTGTCTTTTTGTAATTGTTAAATGCTTATTTGTCTTTCCGCTCGAGGTCCTTTTATTTCTCTTTGTTCCTACGTTTGTATCCCTTGCTAGATCTTTCGTCAAAAAACAACCTCGATTACCTCAAGGGTAAGGAAGTGAGTAGAGTTTCCGTAGCCCGGGGGCATGGGAGTTCTCCGGCTCGTTATCCCTCGGCCTTTGGGGGGCTCGAGGCGCCTTAGCTACTCGAGCCGTGCAAGGTTTACTAAGTAAGAAAAGAAAACTTCTTGGTTTTTTCGACGCTTGGGGGGGGGTCGTCCCCCTGGTAGCCCCCGAGGGGGTGCTGACTATGATGGGTCATGGTCGGCATCCCCTTTTAACGTCGAGACTATGACTCGTAACTATTTTTAGCACAAAAAGAAGTCGCTCGAGAGAAAGACTTTATTTATTCACGCGTTCGTTTACAAAGTCTTCGTACAAAATGTAGGAACGTAAGTTTAGGACTTCTAGGGGTAGAATCGACGTAGCTGTTCGATGTTCCATGCGTTGGTGAAGATTGCCCCCTTTTCGTCTGCCAACTTGTACGTTCCTGGCTTAAGGACCTCGGCCACCACATACGGGCCTTCCCAAGGTGGAGTCAGCTTGTGGCGTCCTTGGTTGCTTTGCCGGCGTCGTAGGACAAGGTCGCCTACGTTGAGGTCCCTCTTGCGCACGTGCTTGTCGTGGTAGCGTCGGAGTCTCTGCTGGTATCTGGCAGAGTTGAGGAGGGCCATGTCTCGAGCCTCCTCGAGTTGGTCGACCGCGTTTCTTGAGTTTCTTTGTTCGATTGCTCGTTGTAAGCCTTGAGTCGAGGTGACCCGTACTCGAGGTCTGTGGGGAGGATAGCCTCAGAGCCGTAGACCATGAAGAACGGGGTGTATTTGGTGGCCCTGCTTGGCGTTGTCCTAAGGCTCCATAGGACTGAGGAAAGCTCCTCGACCCATTTCTTGCCGAATTTCTTCAATCGATTGTAGATCCTTGGCTTGAGTCCTTGCAAAATCATGCCGTTGGCACGCTCGACCTGGCCGTTAGTTCGAGGGTGGGCTACTGCAGACCAGTTCACACGGATATGATGCTGATCGCAGAAATCCAAGAACTTTCTGCCGGTGAACTGGGTGCCGTTGTCGGTGATGATGACATTGGGGATCCCAAACCGATGGATGATGTCGGTGAAGAAGAGGACGGCCTGCTCGGAGCGGATGTTGGTGATGGGTCGAGCCTCGATCCATTTTGAGAACTTGTCAATGGCCACCAGCAAATGGGTGTATCCTCCTTTCGCCTTTTGTAAAGGTCCTACTAAATCGAGCCCCCATACCGCAAACGGCCAGGTGATGGGGATCATCTGAAGAGCGTGGACGGGCAGATGCGTCTGCTTGGCGTAGAACTGGCACCCATGACACGAGCGTACGAGCTCGATGGCATCCGCCACAGCCGTTGGCCAGTAGAAGCCTTGCCGAAAAGCGTTCCCTACAAGGGTCCGTGAAGCGGCGTGGTGGCCACAAGCCCCCGAGTGCAGGTCATCGAGGAGTTTTCGGCCTTCTTCTACGGTGATGCAACGTTGTAAGACCCCCGTCGGGCTCCGTCGATATAGCTCGTTGTCTTCGCCATAGATCACATATGATTTGGCCCGTCGAGCGATACGACGAGCTTCTGTCTTGTCTTCTGGCAGCTCGCCGCGGATAAGGCAGTCGAGGAACGGTGTGCGCCAATCGAATGGTCGACCCGGTCGTCGTTCTATCTCCATCATCTCTTCCACCATCAAGAGCGTATCGACAGCATTGGTTGGTTGGGCGGTGGTGGCGTCGACGCCAGCCCCCGTGCCTAGGTCGACGGATGGCTCGTGAAGATCCTTTGAGAATGCATCAGGCGGCACTGTGCCTCTGGTAGATGCGATCTTGGCGAGTTCGTCGGCTGCCTCGTTGTAGCGTCGAGCGACATGGACAAGCTCGAGGCCGTGGAACCTGTCCTCGAGTCGACGGACCTCCTTGCAGTACGCTTCCATTTTTGGGTCGTGGCAGCTCGAGGTTTTCATTACTTGGTCGATGACGAGTTGGGAGTCACCTCGGACGTCGAGGCGTCGGACTCCTAACTCGATAGCGATCTTGAGACCGTTGTCGAGGGCCTCATATTCTGCGACATTGTTAGATGCGGCAAAATGAATCCTGATTATGTACCTCATGTGGACGCCCAAGGGTGAGATGAACAGCAGGCCGGCTCCAGCTCCAGTTTTCATGAGCGACCCATCGAAATACATCGTCCATAGTTCCGCCTGGACCTGGGTCGGGGGGAGCTGGGTGTCCGTCCATTCTACGATGAAGTCTACCAGGGCCTGTGATTTGATGGCCTTGCGAGGCGCATAAGCGAGAGTCTCACTCATGAGCTCGACCGACCATTTTGCTATTCTTCACGTGGCTTCTTTGCTCTGGATTATTTCGCCTAAAGGAAAAGACGAGACCACCGTGATGGGATGGCCAAGGAAGTAATGCTGCAGCCTGCGACGGGCAAGGATTACGGCATAAATCAGCTTCTGGATTTGGGGGTAACGCATCTTGGACTCCGAAAGCACCTCGCTGACGAAATAGACTGGCATTTGGACCGGCAGCGCGTGACCCTCCTCTTGTCTTTCGACCACCACCGCCGCGCTGACGACCTGGGTCGTCGATGCGACGTAGAGGAGCAGCGGCTCTGCAGGTTGAGGTGGAACCAGGACTGGGGCCGAGGTCAACGTCTTCTTCAGCCTTTCGAGTGCTTCCTCGGCCTCGGGGGTCCAAGAAAAACGCTCGACCTTCTTTAGGAGTCGATATAATGGCAATGCCTTTTCTCCTTGTCTCGAGATGAAATGGCTCAGAGCCGCCAGGCACCCCGTGACTCTCTATACACCCTTGATGTCTCGGATCGGCCCCATTTTCGTGATGGCCGAGACTTTCTCGGGGTTGGCCTCGATGCCGCGCTGCGAAACGATGTAACCTAGGAGCATGCCTCGAGGTACACCGAAAACGCACTTCTCGGGATTGAGCTTGATCCGGCTGGTGCGTAGGCAGCTAAAGGCAATCTCGAGGTCCTGGATCAGGTCTCCTCGTCGCTTTGACTTGACGACAATGTCGTCGACGTAGGCCTCGACCGTGGACCCTATATGTTCGCCAAACACGTGGAGCATGCAACGTTGATACGTGGCTCCCGCGTTTCGAAGCCCGAATGGCATGGTTACGTAGCAATACATCCCAAAAGGCGTGATGAAAGAGGTCGCGAGCTGGTCGGACTCCTTCATTTTTATTTGGTGGTAACCAGAATATGCATCAAGGAAAGAAAGGGTTTCACATCCCGCGGTAGAATCGACAATCTGATCAATGCGTGGCAATGGAAAGGGAACTTTCGGACATGCTTTATTCAGACTAGTATAATCGACACACATCCTCATTTTCCCATTCTTTTTCTTAACTAATACAGGGTTTGCTAACCAGTCAGGTTGATGAACCTCCTTGATGAATCCGGCCGCCAAAAGCTTGTGGACTTCCTCGCTAATGATCTTGCGCTTCTCCTCATCGAATCGGCGCAACCGCTGCTTTACTGGCTTGGAACCGGCTCGAATCTCCAAGGAGTGCTCGGCGACTTCCCTCGGTATGCCTGGCATGTCCGAGGGACTCCATGCAAACATATCGGCATTTGCACGGAGAAAGTCGACGAGCACGGCTTCCTATTTGGGGTCGAGGTCGGCGCTGATCGTCAGCACTTTGCCGTCGGAGTCGTTGGGGTCGAGCGGGATCTTCTTGGTTCCTTCCGCCGCCTCGAAGCTGCCCGCGTGGCGCTTAGGCTCTGGAGCCTCAGCGGCCAGGGCCTCGAGCTTCGCGACGAGCTCGGTGGAGCTCTCGACCGCCTCCCCGTACTCGACGCATTCGACGTCGCACTCGTACGCGTGCTCGAAGGAGGAACTGACAGTGATGACGCCTTTGGGACCGGGCATCTTCAGCTTCAAGTAGGTGTAGTTGGGTATGGCGTAGCCCGGGCGTCCGATGATGGCGTGGTACGTGCCTCGGAACCCAACCACCTCAAAAGTGAGGGTCTCCTTCCTGAAGTTGGCCGCTGTGCCGAAGCAGACCGATAGGTCAATTCGTCCTACTGGCAGTGCCTTTTTCCCTGGCACGACGCCATGGAAACCACCGGCGCTTGGCTGGAGGCGTCCTCTATCGATGCCGAGGAGGTCGAGGGTCTCGAGGTAGATGATGTTGAGGCTGCTGCCACCATCCATCAGCACTTTCGAAAGCCGGGTGTTGACGATGATGGGGTCGACGACGAGCGGGTAGACGCCTGGGGCGACTACCTTGTCAGGGTGGTCTTCTCGGTCGAAAGTGATAGGAGTGCTTGACCAGTTAAGGTACTGGGGCACCGCCATTCTTGCTGCAAAGACTTCGCGACGCTCCCTTCTGCACTGCCTCGTGGTCAACTGAGTCGAGGGCCCGCCATAGATCATGTAGCAGTCGTGGACGGCAGGGAAGCCATCGTCATCTTTGTTGTCCTCCTTGCTGCCAGCCTTCTCTTTCTTGGAGTCATCACGCGTATCTTTTTTGGACCCCTGACCGTCGAAATGCTTTCTCAGCATACGACAGTCATTGAGCTTGTGGTTGGCGCCTCCCTTATGGTAAGGGCACGGCTCCTCCAACATCTTGTCAAAGATGCCTCCATCCAGAGGGCCTCGAGGCTTCTTTCGATCCATGGCGGCGACAAGGTTGTCATCGGAATCTTCCCGGTGGAACTGCCGCACTTTCTGCTTCTTTTTGTTTTTCTTGAGGCCTCGACTGGGGGTCCCATCTTCGTTGATGGGCTGCTTGCCTTTCCTCCCTTCTGAGCTGAAGAAGGCGCCGACTGCCTCCTCCCCTGCCGCGTAGTTGGCTACTACGTCCATCAGCTCGTCGACGGTCTGAGGTCGATTGCGACCTAATTCCCGCACCAAGTCTCGGCTGGTGGTGCCTGAGACAAACGCCAAGATGACGTCGTGGTCAGGGATGTGCGGCAGCTCAGTGCGCTGCTTCGAGAAGCGCCGAGCATACTCCCGAAGAGTTTCTCCTGACTTCTGCTTGCACTTGCTGAGGTCCCATGAGTTCCCTGGTCGTATGTAGGTCCCTTTGAAGTTACCCTCGAAGACTCTGACCAGATCAACCCAGTTGTGGATCTGATTATCAGGGAGTTCCTCGAGCCATCGACGGGCGGTGTCGGAGAGGAAAAGGGGTAGCTGTCTGATGATGGCTCGATCATCACCTCGAGCGCCACCTAGCTGACAGGCCAGCCTGAAGTCGGCCAGCCACAACTCTGGTTTGGTCTCTCCATTGTGCTTCGTGATGCTGGTCGGGGGTCGAAATGGATTGGGCAGGGGCGTGCTGCGGATCGCCCTGCTGAACACCCTTGGGCCTGGTGGCTCGGGGGCCACCCGGTCCTCGTCGCTGTCGTATCTCCCACCGCGATGCGCGCTATAACCGCGTTCTTCCGCGTCTCCGTGCCGGCGGCGTCGATTTTCTTTGATGTCGTGCCGCGCGTCGTGTCGATGTTGACCGTCGACGGGGAGGATGAGAGCGGTCTTTCTACCTCGAGGGGGAGGTTGTTGTTGGACTGACACCTCCTCTTCGTTTAGAGGTTGTTCGTCGCGCTTCTCTGTGGCAGCTCCTCGCCGTCGAGACGCCGAACTTTCGGCTTGTTGAACCGCCGCCACCTGGAGCAATGTCTGTACCTCATCTCGAATGCGTCGGGCCTGGGAATTCGACGGCTCTGGCATATTACGTAGCCGCATTGTCGCTGCCACTACATTCTGGCCCGCTCGTGGGAAACGGCTGACAGGTTGCTCTGGCTCTGAGTCGCCGACGATCTGTCGATGTACCTCTCGAGCGCGTCTGCGGACACTTCCGCCCGGCGGGTAGGGCAGGTCTTGCTCGAGGATTTGCTCGAGCAGGACGAGGCGCTCGCGGTCTTCGTCGAGCTTCATCTTGAGCTCCCGCAGCTGCGCGAGCTGCGCGGTTCTGTCTTCATGAGGAGGGGGGTCGACCTGTCCGTCGTTCCCAGGCGTCCTGGGGTCTTCTCGCGCCGCGGGGGCTCGACCTCCCGCGGCAGCATCCCGGGTCTCGTCAGTAGTTTCTACCGCCCCGCCGATGTGATAGCATTCCCTCGTAGGGTCATAGCTGTCCGTCTCGGAGTCGGAGTCCGGTTCGGCGGCGTAGAAACACCCACGTCCTTCCTCTAGCAATCGTTGCCTGAGGGAGGTGATCGAGTATCGTCCGAGGCCTAGACGACGGAGGCCTCGTACTCGGGAAAGGTCCGGCAGCTCGGACGCCGGCCGCCGCGCTTCAGAGCTACGTGGGAGGACCATTGGTCTTTCTACGTACGTCTGGGCGTTTGGGCATATCGCCCTGGCGAGCGACGCCGCGGCGTTGTCCAACCCGAACGGCAGTGCCGCCCTTAGAGAGAACAACCCGTGTGGAAGTAGCCTAGCTGCGGTGGGGGAGAGCGCGCGAGACGCGTCCCCTCCCGTCGTCGCGCGGTGCTGAGTTGTCGCGCTTGTTGCTCCGTCACACGGTGCTGCCGCCTTGTGGCCCACGTCCTGCCTCGCACGAGTTGTTGGTCGTGCTGAAGCAGAGGGGCCGCGGTGGTGCTGTCCGCGCCTCTTCTTAGGCGGGGAGGCGTGGTGGTGAGGGCGTCTCGGGGCCTTCAACCGTGCTGGCGTAACGCGGGCTCCTCCTGGTCCTTTGACTGAGAGCAAGATCATGTCGTAGCCGGTGCCCGTAGACATGAACTCGAGACTCCCAAACCAAATCACCGTGGAGCGCGGAAACGGCGAGGCAAGAGTAGCCATCCGGAAAGGAGTGGGAAATCGATGAAAAAACACGCAGGACCCCTACCTGGCGCGCCAACTGTCGGTGTTTTTCCCCCGGGGGGTCACACCAACGAGTAAATTTGTATGCGTGCTCCCTTTCCCGGATGGTGATGCAAGAAGACACAGAGATTTATCCTGGTTTGGGCAAGAGAAGGCCCTACGTCCAGCGGGGGGAGAGAGTTTGTATTATCTTGCACCTAAGTGCTTGTACAGGGGCGAATACAAGCGTGGTATGAAGTGTGAAGCTCTACTACGTATGAGTGTGGCCTTGTGTCGTCCTCGTTTTCTATTCCTGAGTCTCTCCTTTTATAGCTCCAAGGAGAGACACAGGGTACATGCGTAGACGTTAGAGTAGGGGTCGATAGCCGCATGGAGCGCTGACCTACTCGAGGCTTCCGTACGGCACGACCTCGAGCCGTCCCATCTTGATAGCCCGTTGATGATTACGCGTGCTCCTGCGTTCTGCCCTGCCCGCCGCCTCGCGCTGGTTCTGAGGTTGCATGCTTGTACGGTATGGTGGCGGATCCGGCGGGGTAGCTGTGGTGTCGTCAGTCGACGCCCAACTTGTCCCTAGGAAGGGACCCTGTTCGGTCGAGGGTCGGACGCCGTGTAATATGCTGATATCTGGAGCGCTGACCTTGGGTGTCTCGAGGGGGTCCCGATTAGACATTCCATCCTTGTTTCCTGCGTCCTGACACGTCCTGGGTCGTTCGGTGGGAAGGCTGCAAAAAGAACGATGGGACAGAAGCCTGTTCCCTATCACGCCTTCCGTGTCCCGTGTGTTAGGTGGGGAAGCGTCAGGTGCATTTAATGCTCCGGCCCGCGTGCGCGCGTCAGGCGGCGGATGGCGCCCTCGCGCTCGACGTCCCCCGGTTCGCGTGAGCCTATTCCGTATTCGACGGTAACCGGCGCTCGACGCCTGATCGATTCGCTCGACGCTATTTCCGTCTTCGAGGTTACGGCCGTCAATGGCGGCGCATAGGTAAGATTAGAGCGTCGAATTGAGGGTCTCGACCTGCGTACGGGCAATCTCATAATGCGCATCGCTGAGGGTACCCCTTACTGATACCCTCGACATGCACCATGTTTTCTGTAAAAAATAATTGTTATGATTTAATCTTGTTATTTGAGTGTAAATTCATATCTGTATATATACTGCTCCTTTTGCTATGCAATTTTTATGCTATGCTCTAAGTGGTATGAGAATGCTATGATGAATATTTCATGATATTTGGAGTACTGTATCTTTGATATGAAATTCATGTTGATCCTATGGCTTGTTTTCTTATTTAAATCATAATAAATGTTTTATGCTTCTGGTGGTATTCTACTTTGGTGTCAAGCTTGTTTATGGTAATAGTAACATGTAAATAATCTGAAATCTGTTGTTTGACACTATCTAAGCCTTGTTTCTTAATTTATGAAACAAGTACCTTGTCACATGTTAAATGTTTATCGTAAGTTTGGCATGTGAAAATTTTATGGGAATGTCAAGATGCTATACTTGTGCTTCTGTAATTTTTGTAGATTTTTCTGAGCACTTTTGCTAGTATCTTGTAATTATGTCCTTGAATGGAATTAAATTGATACATGCCTTATTATTAAATGTTTAGTGGTTAACATGTGATGTTCTGGTAATCTTAGGGTAATCTTGTGCTGGGAAGCCAATTAGTTGGCACTAAATATGTTTTGGCTATATCATCAAATAATTAATTAAAGGTTCGTAAGCTGTCCTGGACAGCAAGGGAGTAATCTAACCCTTGCTGGATGATAACTTGGTTTCCTGAGAAACTTGTCTAAATCAAAGATGTTGTAAATTTTATGAACTAACCGCAGTTTAAATATGGGATCATTTGGTCCAATAGTCTAGAAGTTATGGCTTTTTCAAGTTAGGTTCCAGAAAGGGATACTCTCTGTTTTTCTGCGACAGAACCTGGAACTTTGTTTAATTGACCTGTTTAACTTATGACTCTTGCTATGATGTCTAAAGATGAAATGTAAACAATTTCATAAGCTTTCCAGAATGTCCTCATTCATGTTTGTTGGAGCTGTATAGCAATAGTTATGATTTGTTTCTTGAGCTGCTCTGTTATGTGATGCTTGCTGTTTATGGTTTGACTTGTTAAGTTTTGCTAAGTTAGTTAGTTATCTTGCGTGAGCTTGTTATGAAAGTTACTCTGTAAATGAGTGTCCAGTGAAGTTCTAATTATGTTATCAAGCATTCATCCTCATCTAGTATGCACACATTCTTATTCATCGTGCATGCAATAGGTGCACCGGAAAAGACAACTGCGTTCGAGCTCCAGGTGAACCCCGAAGGCCAGGAGTTCAATCCAGAGGCGGAGGTCCAGCCAGCCGGACACGAGGAGCCCGAAGAGGAGGTCGAGTCCCTGAATCACGAGCCAGCTTCGTTCGTGAAAGGCAAGCCCTGGAGCATCTTAAGTCTCCCACTCTAATTTCGAGAGTTTACTTGGTTATGTTATATCTATTGATGCACTACGTATAGGAGTTGTGATGAAACCCTTGCTGCATTTTACTCATTCCTTATCCAGATATCTTACCTCTACTTGGTTATAGAGTTAGGATCGAGTAGCAGCTTAGCCATGCTTTAATCGGTAGAAGTCGGGTGATATCCTGTCACCTGCATGAGATAGGGTTGTGTCGGATCACGATTGTCTATAAGTGCTATCGTGGAAAGAACCTGATTAAAATGACTTAAGCCGGGCGGAGTTTTGCAAGGTTGTAGTAACTCCGTTTGTGGCAAACATAGCATTCACTAAAATACAATGGTTCGTGATAATGATGATAGCAAGGAAGAACATATGATGAACTTGATATGGTTATTATTGCTTGTATTAATCAAGTGAAGTGTTTAGTCCAGGTGCTAATCTAGTGGTAGGCTAATGATGATTAAAATGATGCTCGATGACTAATAGTATAGTAACCACTTAAGCTTTTTGGCAAATGTGGAGTCAAGCCAGCTACACTTTACACTCAGCCTTGCATGATCCATGGTGTCTCTAATGTCTTACTAGACGGGTAAGTCTAGCTGAGTACATCCTCTTACTTAGGGTTTATTCCCACCTGTTGCAGATCATATCTTTTATGATGGCTTCTGCAAGACCTGTGTCCATCTCGCTGGGGATGAGGACTAAACCGTTGGGCACAGTTCTCTAACTACTTCGTACCTATTGCTTTTGATGCATGGCATGAGACTCTGGCAGTAACAAGAACTTGGAATGTGTGTGTTGTATACTATTTTGCTTCCGCTACTATGAACTGCTGTTGTAATAACCAAGTAACTCCGATGTTGTGCCGCTTCAATGGCAATGAGTGAACTATGTAACATTTCCTGTGTTATGTTGAACTATTACGATCTTAGTTTGTTGCAAGTTGGTTTAAAGTCCTTCGTGATTTCAGTTGACTACCGGGATTATATGGGCTCAAGTTTCTACACTTGAACTCTTATAATTTGGTCGGTTCTGTGACAAAATCAAGAAATATTTGATAAATCCTCCAGTTCTGATTCTACCCCAACAAGGAAAGCCTTTCACATTATACTTGACTACCGATGGGATGACCATCGGTTCGGTTTTGATTCAAGAATTTGAAGGGAAGGAGCATGTGATTTATTATCTAAGTAGAAGACTGGTGGATGCTGAGACAAGGTTTTCGGCAATTGAAAAACTATGCTTATGCCTCTACTTTTCATGTATCAAATTAAGGCACTATTTGTTATCAGCCGAATGCACTGTTATATGCAAAGACGATGTAGTGTGATACATGTTATCAATGCCGATTATGTGTGGTAGAATCGGTAAGTGGATTTTGGCATTGTCGAAATTTAACCTACGTTATGAATCGGCTAAGGCAGTTCAGGGGCAGATTATGGCTGATTTTGTAAGTCAACATTGCGGTATGGTGAGCACTTTGGAAACCGTTCCTTGGACGATCTTCTTTGATGGATCCTCGTGTGACCGGGGGGCAGGAATCGGCATAATATTAATTTCTCCTCGAGGAAAGAAGTATGAGTTCTCTTTGCCAATTGTTGCCACGTCAACGAATAACCAAGCTGAGTACCAAGCTCTAATCAAGGGATTGAAATTGTTAAAAGAGGTTCATGCCGATGCTGTTGAGATCTTCGGCGATTCTATGCTTGTTATAAAACAATTGGCTGGAATTTATGAATGCCGAAGTGAAGTTTTGATAACTTATTATGAAAGGAGCATACAACTATTAAGGGAATTCAAGGATTTCCGATTGGAGCATATTCCTCGGTTGCACAATGAAGAAGCCAATCAGTTGGCTTAACATGGCTCAGAATACCAACCCATTATAAATGTATCATCGGCAAACAATACCGATGACTGGAGAAAAGAAATTATTGATTGCTTAAAAGACCCATCTAAGAGGGTTGAGAGGCGTGTTAGGTTTCAAGCAACAAAGTATGTACTCCTTGAAGAAGGGTTGTATTATCAGACAATAGATGGAGTTTTGCTCAAATGTTTGAATAATGACGAGGCTAGATGCTTAATGGGTGAGTTTCATGAAGGATTATGTGGAGCACATCAGTCGGCTTTTAAGATGAAATGGATGATTAGAAGGAATGGATATTACTGGCCGACCATACTTGAGGATTGCTTTAAATATTTCAAAGGATGTCACAAGTTTGGCAATATTCAAAGGGCACCCGCATCGGCCATGAATCCTATTATTAAGCCTTGGCCGTTCTGGGGATGGGCTATTGATCTAATCGGCCAGATTTATCCACCATCAAGCAAGGGGCATAAGTTCATCTTAGTTGCCACTGATTATTTTACTAAATGGGTTGAAGCTATTCCTTTGAAGAAGGTAACATCGGGTAACATGATTGATTTTGTGAAAGAGCACATCGTTTACCGATTTGGTATTCCTCAAACAATCACTACCAATCAAGGTACTATGTTCACATCAGGAGAGTTTGATGAATTTACACTCGGTATGGGGATTAAAGTATTGAATTCTTCTCCTTATTATGCTCAAGCCAATGGACAAGCCGAAGCATCTAACAAAGGGATTCTTAAGCTCATCAAGCGAAAGGTTGAAGAAAATCCTAGAAGATGGCATACATTATTGAATGAAGCTTTGTGGTCATATCGGATGGCATGTCATGGATCGACCAAAGTTTCGCCCTATCAATTGGTGTATGAGCACGATGCGGTGTTGCCATGGGAGATTAAGACTGGATCTAGGCGGGTCTCTTTTCAAGATCAGTTGACTGCCGATGACTATGCTACTTTAATAAAAGATGAGTTGGATGATTTGGCAGAGCATCGGTTGAGAGCTTTGATGAGTATAGAAGAGAATAAAAAGAGAGTTGCTAGATGGTATGATAAAAAAGTAAAAACTATGGAGTTTGCCGATGGAGATTTGGTATGGAAACTAATTTTGCCGATTGGAACTAAAAGTTCAAAGTTTGGAAAATGGTCTCCTAATTGCGAAGGACCTTATCGGATAAATTGGTCTGCTCCTCGTAATGCTTAAGTTCTAGAAACTCTCGAAGGAGTTGAATTTCCTAGAGTGTTAAATGGAAAATATCTAAAGAAATATTATCCAAGCATCTGGGTGGATGCATAAAAGTTTAAATGCCGATAACACTCCTATCGGCTGGATGAAATGTGTCTAAGATCATGCATAATGTTTTTAAAGTGCCGATAACAGTCCTATCGGCTAGATCAGAATGAGCAAAAGTTTCAAAAGACAGAATGAAACAAATTGCCGATGAAAAGTTCACAGATTCAGCAGGGCTTGAATGGTCGATATAGCGCGCAGGCTAAACTGGTTGGCTTCTTCTATCTCCACGATGTCCTCATCGGCAGAACCCTCTACTGGCTTCAGCTTCTTTTTCATCTGCAGTACCTTACGAGCCTCCTTTCGTTCTTGCTGAAGAGTCTTGATCATCTCATGCAGCTGGCTTTCTTCTTGTTGAGCTTGAGTCAGGGCTTCTTCCACTTGTTTGAGCTCGGCTAGCAGAGCTTCCCTTCTTGCCGTTAAGGTGGAGATCTTTTGCTTCAATTCACCCTCTGTGGACTGCAGAATGCTGAAGCCCTTATGTTTCTCACTGGCAATACGCTTTACTTGCATTACCTTCTCTGAGAGTTGGGCGTAAGCAGCTCTATCGGCAAGGCGTCGGGTAGCTTTGTAGTATTGGAGTTGGTGACTCTCCAAATGTGCAGCTTGAAACAAGAATTCTTCTGCATCGGCTAGAATTTGACCGCGAAGGGTCATAAACAAAGCCTTGGCTGGATGGGAATAATCAACCAATTGGGCAGTATCTTGATGCAGCAGGGCCAACAGGTCTTCTAGCTTGGCTTTGATTTCTGCCGATGAGATCCCTACTGCTTGGTGTTGACGGTCCTTAAGTACCAAATATAATCATCAAATAAATAAAGAAAAGGATCCAAATGCAACCAACACCTAGACTTAGGGTTTTATGTGACAGAATTCCACGAGTTTTGGTGTTTGTCTATTTCTGCAGGGGGTTATCAGGAAATACGGAAGAAAGGCCCATATGTCGGGATTACATAGAGATATCAATGCACCGCACAATTTTCTACCATCTAGAAGACTCCAGAAGCCACGGGGAGAAAGCAGAGGCCGAAAGGGGCCAGGCCTAGGGCGCCCGCCCTCCTTCCCTGTGCGCCCGCCCTGTCCTGGACTCCGTTCGGGACTCTCTTCGCACACGATGTTCCACCGACCTAAAGGATCAAGGATAACATAGTAGCACATCGCCTACCGACCCAAAAATGCATAGAGGAGGAGGACTATATAAGGAGACCCCCTGGCCCCTGGAGAAGACAAGAAGTTTTTCATAGAGTTGAGGGGAGCCCTCGAAGGAAAACCTCTTCTCTAAATACTATTTCTTTTTAGGCTTAGCAACCAATGTAAGTAGAAATAGATCTTCTAGTTTCTACTAGATTGAGAGAGATAGAGTGGAGGTGTATATCGGAGGAAGGCCGGCCTATCAGTGTCTACTCCGAGTTGTACCTACGGGATCAAGTCTTCTAACCCGAGGCTTGCTCCTAAGATTCTTCAGTAATTTGAATTCTAATTCTAGTAAGTTCTTGTTTTATTGTTCTTTGGTTTATGAGTTTACTTTAATCATCTTACAGTTCAGTATTAGAGTAATCATTGCTAGCGTAAACGTGGTGTTTAGGCTAGGGTACTCATAGATATCCCCTGACTAGCTGGACCGTGGTAGTAGCGAGGAACGTGACATTTCCGAGTTACCTTTGCATCCCATATCTTGTTAGCAGGACGGGTAGGGTTTATAGGTGCGGCTTGAACATCCTTTGTGGTGTCTAGATTCCGTAAGCTTCCCCAATAGAATAGTAGATCATCCTTACCAAGGTTAGAACGAGACTACGGTTGCAGTCTTCTCTATATATCGCTCACATCGAGAAACATTCTTTGTAGCCTAAAGGGGTAGTAGCAATAGATTTGGTTAGTCAGATGCACCCTTTCTCCCAGTGGTAAAAATATAAATACGATACTCTGGAAAACCTCCCGGGTAAAATGCTCACCGATATCCGTGCGCTTGTGGATCATTTCCTGATTGCGTTACCAAATATCAACAAGCATTTCTGGCGCCGTTGCCGGGGAGAAAGACGGTTTGCTGAGATAACTTTAAGTCTTGCTATTATCTTGTATTATACTTTCATACTTTTATTCTTTTATCTTTTTATCTTTATGGATAACTTAAATTCCATACCTATTATTGAATTTTTTGCACCTTCGGAGACCAGCCATAGACCATGGGAGTCAACATGTCCTACCCCTAATTATGATCTGTGTCCGGAGTTGATTGCAATAGGTCAAAACCAACCCTTTTCTATAGCCGAGGTCCTATCTTTTAATCAAGAAGATAATGAACTTTTAGCTACACCTAGGGAATCTTTTAATCTTTCTATAATTCTTGTTTAAACCTAGCCCTACAAGACCATGTTTTTTCTCGATATTTTCACATTGGTCTTAATCATATAACCTTTGGTAGAGTCTTTCTTTCTTTATCTATTAGTAAAGGAAGATAAAAGAAGGAATCATCTCCCAGACGGAATCTTAGAGCATGTTCTTTCGTGGACATCCTTCTTGTACTAGTCTTCCTAGAAAAATCTTAGAGATAGAGAAGGAATCATCTCCCAGACGAGGAAAGGATGTTTCAATAGCCAATTTCCAAACATTTCAATCCCATGATTCGGCTATCCATCCCATCCTTGCGCTTAATAGTTTCTACTATGCTCTTTCTCTTGAACCTCTCGATATTCCTATGAATCTCTCTAGACATCCCATGCATAAGAAGGAGGATCGAGAAGTACAACATCAATGGCTAGAGGGCATTAAAAATCCATGTGCTATCACCATTGAATGGATGGATAAAACAAACTTGAGAGACAAGCCTAGAGGAATTTTAAGCATTCATGAAGAATCATCCTTGGAGTTTGATAATGAGAGAAACAACAGTGAGCATGGAAGTTTTTTCCTAAATACATCTCCCCAATCAATTGGTCTCTCCAACCTTACCACATTTCAGATCTCCAAACCTCTCTTCCTTTCTATTTATAACAACTTTAAAAGAGCGGTTGTCGATGCATATGTCTATAATAAATATTGTAGATCTCGTTGAGTTGATTGATGGTTTCCCAAGGACAAGCTTAGTGTCCTAAAACAAGCACTTGTCAGATCGTAACATGAACTTCTAATTACTTGCAACATTACATTGTGTATTGAGCATATAAGATAATTGTAGAAATATTCCTTCGGGTATTCTTGTCACTAACCTTTCTAGGATTGGAGCAAGAAGACCGGATGAATGACAAGCGCAAGTTATGCCCAACCAATCATCATGCAACATTGAATTAAATTCATCCAATCTTGAATTTTGCAAAATTCAAGCTTGGGGGAGTACCTTACACATCATTTGCCATGTTGCTATGTTGGTTGACCTTACCTTTGAGACATGCTCAATTTGTTAAATACTAATCACAATACTTCATCTCCACTTGAGTAGATCTCTATAAATGCCATCACGCTACCTTTGTTTATCCTAGTAAGTGTTAGTTTGGAAGTACTGCACATACTTCTATTGGCTTTTAAATTAAGCATGGTGCTTAGGTTAAATAGCCTTCCTTAATCTGATTAGACATTGAGTCTAGTTCGGTTACTGAACTAAAAACTGCTTGAGTAGGCATTGGTATATTTTGTCGGACTAACCCCTGCAGGAAAACTTTCAATATCAACGTAGGAAGTCTTGAGATACAAACTCACATTGGAGACAAAGGAGACACATAAAGTTTAACGATTTGCACAAGGAAGACATAGCTCATTCGTCATAGAGAGATGATCCATGGAAAGACAAAGAATGCCACAAACACGGTGCACAACCGCTCAGAAAGGGAAGCTTTCACAAGGTGATACTATACCATCACTCTTCAAGTAAGGTAACATCTTAAGGTACTTGATTATCATTTTTATAAGCTTCTCCTTGGTTCTAGTGTTCACATGAATAAAATAGACAAACATGTATGATTTATAACTCTAGATTAACCAACCCAATTAATTCAGCATGTTTAGTCCTTTAATCTTTGTTCCTAGTACTACCTCCATGATCCTACACTCCTAATCATATAAGCTAAAGTATTGCACATTCAATCTTTGGAAGATATAAACAAAACATAAATATAGATAGATTATCTTTCCATTAGGTTGAGCCATCTGATCTGACAAATGCTACACTCATGATCCATCAACTTTGTCTTGCTCACTATGCTTAAGGTTAGAGAAGAACAAATACACTTTTGGTTCTGTTGGTGTTTTCCACCAACAGGGCCCATGCACTTGATCTCTGCCTTGTCTCTATGAATAGGTACACTTCAAGCAAAACATGGAGGAGTTTTACAACTCCCAGACTCCACCAAGTGAAGGACCTGGATCTATGAGCACAAACACACTGAGCAAGATATTGCCAACACTGCACTTTGAACTGCTGGGCAATCAAAGAATATAGGTGACACCGTATCAAGAAGTGCAGATGTCAAGGTCCACACCTAATCAAATGATGCACCTAAAGGACGAAGACAGTGAGAAGTCTTGTCCAGAAGATTTAAAACTTTGGATCCTTGTCGGAGGAGGTCAAGATCGTCGACTCAAGTCACCTTTCTTGATCAAGAAGGATGACCATGGTGTTCCAAGCATTGAGTGCACAATCAACAGATACTCTTTTTAGAAGACACTCTACGACACCGGATCTGACGTCAACATAATGGCCGTAGTCACTTATCAGCTCCTGCATGGAACCATGCCCCTACAACCAATATATATTCAGCTCTAGATGACTTTCAGATCATT
Organism: Sorghum bicolor; assembly: GCF_000003195.3. Lineage (NCBI taxonomy): Eukaryota > Viridiplantae > Streptophyta > Magnoliopsida > Poales > Poaceae > Sorghum > Sorghum bicolor. The sequence goes on from NC_012874.2 coordinate 22,155,530, forward strand.
GACATGGGAGAAGACAAGTACGATCCACCCATCATCCTTGGAAGACCATTCCTCAACACTATCAAAACTCTAAGCAGGTCAGGACAAGAAGAAGACAAGGCAACCGCAACCAGAGGAGGCAAATCATCAAGGACGGATGGGTAGACTACCAAGGAGAAGTGATAAGGTCTGTAGACATTTAGCTTGAACAAAACTGTCCTGAGGAGACCATAGCACCGAGTCAGGTGTGGAGAGAGAAGATAGTTACACACGAAGAGGAGGCGCCGCTGGAACCACCAACTACGCCATCCAGCGAATACCAGGATGACTAAGAAGAGTCCCGTTCGGAGGACTCAAAAACACCAAACGCCTTGCCAAGAGGTAAACTTGGTAGTTATCCTTTTCCTTTCAATAGTTTGCTTAGTTAATCAGGTTCATATCATCTCGAAAAGAAAATAAAAATGTTAAAAAATAGTAAGCCCCATGTGATTATGCTCATGGCATAAAACCCATAGGTACATTCACCGTGGTGGCATAAAATAAATATGTTTTCATCTTACAATGTTAAAAATCAAAGGTACATGATCCTGCTAAATAAATAATATTTATCAAGGAGGCTCAACATGATAAAGGCTAGATATTTATGCTAACACCTAATCAGTTCCACAAAGCTTTGTTGTCTATTTGAGCTCCACAGAATTCAAGGATCAAAGAAGACTAGCACACGGAGGACATCCTAATCGCTGTCAGGGTGCTGCCGACATTCAAATATACCTCCGCCACCTGCTAGCTACATCAGAGAAAATTACGTCAAAATCTAGCTTGGGGGAGAGCACCCTCATTTATCTAGCTATGTGTTTCTACTCGCGTTTATACTTTACTCAAATAATAAAAAGATGCATAATCATAAAAACCCAAATAAAGATTTTGTGCTTATACATATATATATCTTTGCTTAGTTTGCTAAATAAATAAATAAATAAAGTTTGCTATGAACCCTCATGATAAACTCTCACATGGAAATGCTGCATAGTTGCTCTGCCATGACTAGTTCTTAAAATTGAAATCTCTCTAAAGTTTAGGCAAAATTATTATAATTTAAACCTGCTCTAAACCTAAACTTGTGGGAAGAGTACTTGATCTAAAGTCTAAGTTGTTAACGGATATGATATGGGAAGGTTGAGCTGCTGTTTATCTGTTCCTAGAGATGCTAGAATTCTGGAGAATTTTATCTTTCAAAAATCTTTAAAATATCACATGATGAGTTCCTGTATGATGAGAGTTTAAAATCCTACCACAGCCATATATACATGCTTATTAGACTTTGAGCCACACATTTACTTTTTACTGCTTATGAGCATTGAGTGCGGTCAAGTTGTGTAGACCCTTAGGAGCTTGTCATGCGGTTAAAATCAAGATTCACTTGCACGTTCACTCATACATGCTGCTTCTACTCTGGAAGTGCGCATCCACATACATCCACTCATTTCCATCTCCAGATTCACCCAAAATTATTCTACTCCTATCTAGGAGAGGATAGCCAAAAACATTATCCTATCCCTGTTATTCCCCATGAAATAAATGCTGGAGATATTTTGGTTACTAGCACTTGCTGCATTATTCTAGGAGAGTCAGTGCTCTGAAAAAAAAGAGAAAAACGAAAATATACGAGGAAATAAAAAGGGGCAAGTGCCCGGAACCTTGAAAGAAAAGAAAAAGTGAGACGAGAGGTAAAAATGGACAAGTGTCCGACAGTAGAATTAGGGGTACATGATACCCACCTGAGAGAAAAGAAAAAGAAAATATAGAGCATCTCATTCTCCTCAAAAAGCTTCAAAGTGCAAGAAAGGTATGTATCCCCTTAAAAGAGCAAAAATAGAATTAGACTTTCACCTTTGTTATCACCATCATCACCATACACCATTGATTCGCCACACATGCACATCTTGATTTGACTTATTGACTTGTTTCTCTGGATCCATGGTTTGACTATGCAATAAATGTCTTGTAAGTATGTATTAGCTGTCTCCCACCTATGAGCTCCACATATCAAAACCTTATTAGAGTAGGGTGAGAGAGAAGGCAATATCACTATGCCTTATACCAAAAATACCACATACTTTGAGAGAAGGCATATACCATTACTGCCTTGGAAAGGTTCTAGAAATACCACAAAAGAGAGATTTGAGAGTCATACAAGGAATCTGTGAGTTTTATTTGAAAATCTGCAAAAACTCCAGAGCTATAGCTGATCAAGAATAAGAGACATGGCGCTTGACTTGACCGTTCTGTCTTTTAACTGCTCAAGACACAAGTGACGGTTACAAGCCCCACGGTGAAAGGTAAAATGAGTAAGTTTTAAGTCTTAACAGTTTATTCTAACTCAGAGATGAGATCTTGCTTGAATGCGTGTGTACTTTTAAGGCATAAAACCACTGCAGAAACTCTTGAGTTCATCCTTGCTCAGGGATGAGCAACAGGTAAGCTTGGGGGAGTTGTTGATGGTCCTTAAGTACCAAATATAATCATCAAATAAATAAAGAAAAGGATCCAAATGCAACCAACACCTAGACTTAGGGTTTTATCTGACAGAATTCCACGAGTTTTAGTGTTTGTCTATTTCTGAGGGGGTCAGGAAATACGGAAGAAAGGCCCACATGTCTGGATTACATAGAGATATCAACGCACCGTGCAATTTTCTACCATCTAGAAGACTACAGAAGCCACGGGGAGAAAGCAGAGGCCGAAAGCGGCAAGGCCCAGGGCGCCCGCCCTGTCCTGGACTCTGTTCGGGACTCTCTTCGCACACGATGTTCTGCCGACCTAAAGGATCAAGGATAACATAGTACCACATCGCCTACCGACCCAAAAATGCATAGAGGAGGAGGACTATATAAGGAGACCCCCCTGGCCCCTGGAGAAGACAAGAAGTTTTTCATAGAGTTGAGGGGAGCCCTCGAAGGAAAACCTCTTCTCTAAATAATATTTCTTTTTAGGCTTAGCAACCAATGTAAGTAGAAATAGATCTTCTAAGATTGAGAGAGATAGAGTGGAGGTCTAGATTGGAGGAAGGCCGGCCTGTCGGTGTCTACTCCGAGTTGTACCTACGGGATCAAGTCTTCTAACCCGAGGCTTGCTCCTAAGATTCTTCAGTAATTCGACTTCTAATTCTAGTAAGTTCTTGTTTTATTGTTCTTTGGTTTACGAGTTTACTTTAATCCTCTTCCGGTTGAGTATTAGAGTAATCATTGCTAGCGTAAACATGGTGTTTAGGCTAGGGTACTCATAGATATCCCTTGACTAGCTGGACCGTGGTAGTAGCGAGCAACGTGACATTTCCGAGTTACATTTGCATCCCATATCTTGTTAGCAGGACGGGTAGGGTTTATAGGTGCAGGTCGAACATCCTTTGTGGTGTCTAGATTCCGTAAGCTTCCCCAATAGAACAGTAGATCATCCTTACCAAGGTTAGAACGAGACTACGGTTGCAGTCTTCTCTATACATCGCTCACATCGAGAAACATTCTTTGTAGCCTAAAGGGGTAGTAGCAATAGATTTGGTTAGTCAGATGCACCCTTTCTCCCAGTGGTAAAAATATAAATACAATACTCTAGAAAACCTCCCGGGTGAAATGCTCACCGATATCCGTGCGCTTGCAGATCATTTCCTAATTGCGTTACCAAATATCAACACTTGGGAGGAGCTTGCTTCTTCGCCCTCATCGTCGGAAATATCGATGCCGAAGGAAAATAAGCTGTCTGGGGAGTCTTGTTCCTAAAAGAGAATAAAAATAAGTTACTTGATGGTCAAATATTAGTGATGTAAAGGATGGAAATCAGATAACTTACTTGCTTCAGAGCAATCTCACGCCTCTGGTTTGGTGATGCCGTTGGCACTATGGGTTGATCGACTGAAGTTGCCGATGGGATGATATCAACTAAGAAATTACGAGGGTGATTATGATTAGCAAGAATAAGAATCATCGGCAATAATGTTATGATCAGTACTTTACCTTGAGGAGGGACAGTTCTTGTTTGTTCTTGGGGAACAACCGATGATACACTCAAATCGGCTGGATCGGCAGTCTCGTAAGATACGTCGGCTGGTACTTCTTGTGGCTGAGGTGCTGATCGAGGAGGGGATGGTACTTGTTGTGTCTGGATTTCTGGTGAAGAGAGGGATGATTCCACATGAATCGGCGATGCTGGACGAGGAGGAGAAGATGGTTCTGTCCTTTGGTGCTTTGGTTGCAACTTGGTGCTCTTGGGGCCTTTTCTCTTGGCTTGGCTAGACTGGGGGGCATCGGCACTTGTTTGGGTACTTCTCGTCTTCGCTGGTTTGCCACTTTGTTGTTACAACAAACCATATTTCATAAGTAAAAGTATGAAAGAATATTGATAAAATCTTGTTAAAATATAAAGGTTACCGATGAGGTTCCCATAGCAGCCGATGTATCCTGAAAAGATTATGTGAGTATGGGACAGAATTGGTATAAGTAATGGAAATTAAGAGTCTACCTTGAAAGCCTGTGCTAAAGTGGTAGCAGCAACCGATGGGGAATTCGACCGCTTGGTGGTTTTCTTGAAGCGAACATTCCGATGCGCCAGGGCTGGTAAGAAGTTCAATCGGTCTTCCACTTCTGCTAACTGTCGGAGCTAGATTATCAACCTGTCAAAATGAAAACAAGTAAGTTTCCAATAGGAATAAAAAGGATAAAGGAATTGCGAAATCGGTCGAAGACTTACAATGTTATCGGGAACCTTATAGTTAGGGTCGATCATGCCGCGATATGTCAGAGCCGACGTACTGAACAGGTATTCCTTCCATTCTTCCCACCATTGCTTGTACATCTGAGTGATGAAGAGGGCTGGAATCCATGCCGATAGATCAATGTCTCACATATCGGCATTTGGCTGAAGTTGAGCTACTCTTATCCACTCAAGTTCGCTGGTTATAGTTTCCCTTGGCTTCACCACATCGGCATAACAAAGTCTAATTGGCAACTGCCGAAAAGCCAGTTGACGAGCTAGTGCCGATGGATTGTAAAACTCATAAGTGGGACTAGAGTTTTTTCCGCTGCCAAAGGTGTTTACTGGGATGGCCCTTGGAGTAATGATTGCCATCATCAAATCGGTATTGTTGCTGAGAGCGTCATCAAAAGGGTGGAAGATCAGTGGGAATCTGGTTTCTGGATCTTCATAAGGCATCCATGCCCGCTGGTCCTTGGGAAGACCCTCATACAGAGACTGAAGAATCGGCTGACCTGGTGTTCATTGCCGCCAGTGCCAGGTAGAACTATAGCTGCCTCACCATAATTCAGGGGTGGGCGAGTTGCCGATTCTTCACCGGCCAGTTCATAGTCTTCGGTGATATCTCTGTGGAATCATTGTGCAAAGAAGTCGAACCGAAGACGTTTGTGCATGTGGACATTAAGCCACATGTTGATGAACCACCAAGGACCTCCTAGGTTACCGATGGGTTCGCCCAATAGGAGCTTTTGAGCTACTTGATGGAGGACGTGATAGGCGGAAGTAAGCAAGTACCGGCCATGAGGGAATCGACTGCCATCGGCTAGTCTTTCTACTGCCGATAAGTAGACAGAGGTTGGTCCTACCGATCGGCCACAGAAGATGAACTTATCCAGCCACATATTTAGGATGTTCCATCTGCCCAACTGGTCTTGTCCTTTGGTACTTCTGGATGTACCCTGACCAACCGCCAATGTTGCGGGTTTCTACTTTGCGCTGGGTTTTGCGATCATACATATGGCTATCAACGGCAGTTGATATGTCTAAACCAGTGAGAATGAGCACATCGGCAAGAGTAGGTGAAGCAGGACCATGGCCGAACAAGAAAACATTGAGGGTGTCTGACCAGAAGTACAAAGCTGCTATCAATAGTGATTCATTTCTTTCCATATCGGCAATGGATAGCCTAATGCACTGGTCTAGTTTACGCTCACCCCATTGGACTTCGTTTGAGTTGTCGATTCTCAGGAACCAATCACTCCACCCCTTAGTAGAACTGGGCCAGGATCGAAAGGTGTTTTTCCACAGATCTAATGAGAAGTTGTCAGCTCTAAAGGGGATCCTATTTGTTTCTTCATTTATGAAATTGGTAGGATCCGGATTTCCTAATGGACCAAGGCATTGAAAGTGGGGTTGATCAGTGGGGATAACAATTTCCTCAGCCAATTCCTAAAGGTTTAAAGGTTGGAAAAATAGAGAAAAGGAAAACAGAAAATACCAAGTAAATAACTGTGCAAAAAATTGAAAGTACGGTAAAAAGGAGAAAGGTAATGCTGAATTGACCTCAGGGACGACGAAGTAGATAGCCATTTCTTCCCGAAAGGAGGAAGAGATCAAGGGCTCAGAGAATCGTTGGAGGAGATCCTCGCGGGAGTTCTTGAGTTTCTAGAACAGTGCCGCCGCCAAGAAGGTGGGATTGAGGATGCGGGATGACAAGATGAAAGAAGGGTACCAAAGAAGGCAGTATTTATAGGGTAAAGTCTGGAGGGGCAATTTTGACTTATCTCTTTGTTGTATCCATGAAATCTGAGGGTGTTCAGGTGGATATGGTAACTGTTCGCACAATAATCAAGGGATTGTGCACGTGATTTGACAGGATGCGGTCATGATTTTGAAGATATTTTACTATGCGAGATCTCCTAGTCGGCTCATCGACAGTTTTTCTCTAACAGAAATATTGTCGATGAACGTATATTTAGGAGATTCGGTTCAAAAAGTTGAGAGATTTGAGGTATATGCTAGAGAACAGAGCTGAGGTTGTTTGGATTTAGCAATTAATGACTCTCAGGAGGAAATAATTGCGAAAAGGACGTATTTATTGGAGAGAATTTTGGAGCATTAATGATTTTATACTCCGAAATTGGGGGGCATGTGTTGACGCCGTTTTTGGACACGTATCTTTGGATGCGTATCTGGGAGTTAATGAAATATAGATTGGCAGATGAAAGAGTGGTGACTGCTTATCAAAGAAGTTGCCGATGGGATTGATGCCAATGGAGAAACAACAAGATGTCGCCAAAGTCCAAGGGTGGTGGTCGATCTATGGTGATGACTGATGCTGGTGATTGCCGATGCCAACAGAAGGTGATTTGCCAATGATAAGCAAGGGAAAGCGTAGGATTGATAACGACGATGTGCCGATCGGTTGTGGTGGATAAATTAATGTTTTCCATAGTTGTTAGAGTTTGTTTTGTATACGGATTCCGTTCAATTTGGAATTCAAGTCCTAGTCGTGTCTGATTGTAACTCTTCTGAATAGGGTATAAATGTAGACCCCATAGCAATGTAATGAATATACACAATCAATCAAACACAAGTTTTTACATCTATTCCAACATCTACTTTTTCGACGACTTCGTCAACTCGCATATTTTCTTTTTACCTACGAGTTCTTAGGGATTAATCGAGTCAACCTCGGTGAATTCTCAACTTCCGCGTGAATACCTCTTGGCCGTGACATCCGGGCGCATCGCTGTTGTCGGGACCAAAGTTTTCGAGTTATCACCTTTGTCGATTGTAAGGTTAAATCGGTTGCCACGCGTTTACGTTGAATTGGGTATTAGCCCTTTGTGTTTGCAGATCTACTTTTGCACCAACAATTCCCAGAAGGAGTGGTCAAGTATGTTATGGTAAGAATTCAAGAACAATATATCCCTGCAAATTTTCTAGTTCTTGACATGCAGGGAGATGATGAGTCCCCAATCCTCTTGGGAAGACCGTTCCTCTACACAGCCAAAGCCAACATCTACATCGGATCCGGGCATATCCACTTCAACCTACCTACCGGAATGGTATGCTATCAATTTAGAACACTAGTTAACTGTGAGTAGATCAGGAAGAAATGCAATAGGAAAAGACGCCAAGCCCGCTGTGAGGCTGCCTAGCCTCACTACAGATGGGAAGACTTTCCTGGCAAGATTGTGAAATATGTAGATCACCTCATGGAGCAAGAAGAAGACACGCAAGCACCCCGATGGAGTGAGTGGGCCGAAGAAGCTAAAAGGATGGACCAAATTGCTAAGAAAGGGAAAGAGGAGATATTAGCCCGATTAGAAGCTTGGAAAAAGAGAGCAAAGCTGAAAAGTTGGAACTAGAGAAGGAAGAAGCAAAAGAAACGGAAGCAAGATGGGAGGAAGACGCACGTACCGAATCACCGCAAGATGCGGAGTTGACTGAGGTTATCTTAGACAATGAACCTACTGAGTAAGTCCTCTCCACTATCTAAGTCCTATCGGTAGAACTTAAATTTTGTACCCTAGCCATAAGGTCAGAGTGGTAGTTATCTAGTTAAGTTAACATGCATTAGTAATTTTGCTTTAATACATTTAAGTAGCATATTTATTTCTCTTGGCATATTAATACAAAATACAAACAAATATTTACTACTTTAATTAATGCATCATAAATATCAAAGCCCCATGTGAATAAACTTATGGCAACACCTTAGGAATATTTAATGTGGTGGCATAAATAAAAATAAACAATATTCATATTTATTTCATGCAGTATAAATAGAAAAATCAAAAAGAAGAGAAAAGTGAAATCCTGTTTAAATCAGACAACACTAAAATTAGCTCATAAGAATAATCAATTACTCATTGGCTGACCGCTAATCCATCATTAAATTCAAGCCTCGAGTTTTGGGTTTCTTGTTGGAGTATGACTACACAGGAATAACATCATAGCTAGAAGAGAGTCTATCAGTGGCACCCACTAGGTTCGCTACTGGCTAGCTCGCTCTGAAGGACATCTACACCAACTATTGCAAGCATCTAGCTTGGGGAGGAGCATCCCCTAGTTATCAGGTAATTATACCTAAGCGATTATCGAGTCCATATAGTTATAAAAATACCAAAAATATGTGCGCACATGAAGGTCCACAAGTCATAGAGTCTTTTTGTGAGTTTATAATTAGTTAAGTGTTCGAGTCTGTTCAGAGTCAGCCTAAACTACACCTAAATAAAAAATGATGGACATTAAAATTTTGTCTCGGAAATGATGAATAGTTGCTCTATTACAAGTACCTAGATTCTAACCTGCAATTTGTGGAGGCATAAGTTTGAGCTAAGTCTAGGTAGTTGGTTGACATGATCATTGAAAGTTTGAGCTGCTATTTATTTTATTCCTAGCATTACTAAGTTCTAGAGATTTATTTTGAAAATCCAAAATCCCACATGATGAGCTCTTGTATGACAACATGAATTCCTACCAATGCCATATATAATATATATTTAGAGTTAGGAAAACATTTGCACATTTATGCAGCTTGCTCTGCATTGAGTTCAGTTAACCTTTCTAGTATACCTTATGAGAGTCTTGTCAAGCTTTTTAAAACCAAGATCAAGTACACACTCGAGTTCACATATGCATTATTCCTATACTAAGAGTAATCGCAATCACTTTCATTCCATGTTCATCAATCACGTTTTTCCCCTACACTAGGAGTAAAACACCAACAATCACCTATAGGATAACCCTTGTCTTTAATGTTCTAAGTTCTTGTTATTATCTCTATAATCATTTATTGTATTCAAAGGATACATGTGGCTATGCAAAAATATAAAAGAAGAAAAGGGAGTAAAAGAGGGACAAGTGTCCCAATAATTAAAACAATGGGTACTAGATGCTCGCCTCTCTGCTAAAAAGAGAGAGAGATTGCACATGTCTTTCCTGAAAAAAATTCAGTAGAGAGATATTCTCAAAGAAATAGGAATTAGCCAGAAATACCACAAATTCACCTATTCACCATATTCCATACACATGCACACCTTGGTTTGATTATATACCTCGATTCTCTATGGATCCATCAGTTTACTTTACAATACATGCATTGCAAGTATGCTTATTCTTGTTATTAGCACTCCTATGAGCTCTACCATATATATATGTTTAGCTATAGGAGGCATAACATCATTAATGCCTCAGGAGAAAACCATAAATACCACATACATTCAGAGATTTGAGGGTGTCATACAATTAAGCTCTGAGTTTTATTCTAAAAACTTATAAAAACTTCGGAATAATGGTTCTGCAAAGAATTTGAGACATAGTGCTTGACCTAATTGTTTTGTCTTTTGATTGCTCAAGACTCATGCAAAAGCTATAAAGCCCCATGGTTAAAGGTAAAACGGGTAAGTTTGAAGATTAGAGCAGTTATTAACTAACCTAGATGATTGATGGTCCAAACCATGTCAAACTTGATGCAACTTTTTACATGACCTTCTCCAAGTAATTGTCCACCACTTTTATTCTTGGACCAACTTTAGTTGCTTAACAAAAACACGAGAACGCAGCATGCCAACGGGTATACGTCCGTTTAGCGATAAAATAACCTTTTGCTGTTTTGGGAGCTATTTCCAGATATCCTAATGAACTCCAAATTTGCTGATACTTGATCCATTGCTTTCATCAAGAAGAGTACTCCAACTCATATTAAGGAATCTAATTGAGTTACCATATGAATTTGGATAATAAAACATCACGAAGGATCTAACTCACTGCTGTACTTCCAGGGACTTAGAATTATTTCTCAGGGCTAAAAAGCAGCAGCTGATTCGAAATTGGAGCCTCTGTTTGAACTATTTGCATGCTGATTTGGTTCTTCACTCTTGAAAAAAGTTTCTTCTACATAAGCAAAACTACAACTTTGATTTAGGGTCAAATCTCATAAGTCCAACAGAAGTCAAACTTTCACTTTGGTCAAAGCAGTATCGTGATAAAGCTCCAAATAGGGTTTTAGGCCAATTGAAGCATTTTCTTGACATAAGCTTGACATGAACCCTTCATGACTTTTGTTGTATAATTCATCAAGAGTCATATGAGCAAGTTTGGAAGGTTTGGTTCATGACCCATGATTCTATTTCCTTAATAGAGCCATTCCAACAAGGATATAACTCATCATTTCATGTGACTTCTTGATTCCAAACTTCACAAAACTTTTCTAGAGACCAATATAGATTGGGATGGATATGAGACACATGAGAAATGTTCCACTAACACCATCCAAGCATACCTTTCAAAAAGGGCATATATGTAAGTAAAGGTGCGTCATCCAAGTCCAAGTTGCGGTTTACTTTCATAGGTTGACTGTGACCTCTTTGTTACCATTGAGCTTGTCATGTTTGAGCTCAAACCTAGTACTTACCAAGTGACAAACACCTGGGGTGTTACATGGGTGACGGGTGCTGTTGTGGTTCCTTGGGCCGGCGTGTTGTGTACTGGGCCAAAGAGGAGAGCTAGGCTCGCGTGCGGAAACCAGAGGGCCGAAGGGGATGAAAGGAAGGATGGGCGCGGCCTGTGGTTGGGGAGAATGCGGTGGGCCTTCGGCTGCTGGGCCAGCAGGCCGAGGGGGAAGGAAGAGGAGGGTTTGGGGACTTCGGGCCAAAAGCAAGTAGGGGAAAGTCTTCCCTTTTCTTTTGTTTTTTTTATTTTTATTTCAAAGCCTTTTCAAAACAATTTAAAAACTAGTTTGAAAATATTTTGACTTTGCCCAAATTCAGACATTACAATGAAAATGAATGCTCCAAAATGAATGCACAAACAAGTTGCTAAATCCTATGATAAATTTTATTCAAATGAAAAATATTATTTCTCTATGTTTCATGAGCACAAAAAATACAAAATTAAATTAAATTATCCTATTTTAAATACTTGCAAACTTTAGGGTGTTACAAATCTACACCCTTAAAATGAATCTCGCCCTCGAGATTTGAAAGAGGCTCGGATTCCAAAAGAGAAACAAGAACAAGATATAGATAAGTATTTCAACTTCTCAACTTGTATTCAAAATGTGATTCATCACTAAGTTCCAATTATCGGTACCTTTATCACAGTTAAGTTGCTTCACTCTCACATTGTACATATAGCTTTGTAGACTTTGGTGTCATCTGGTTCTCATGAACATAACTCTCAATCCATGAGTGTCAGCAATGACATATATATCCAATAATGTTCTCTAAATGGGATGATATCTATAATCAAAAACAAATTTACCAAGCACTTGATGCACTTATATATGATTTAACTTTTACCAGCAACTTTCATGTAGAAGAGCTCCTTAGAGCATCTCCAACGGTTTTGCAATTTTTGTTTTGCAAAACAAGGAGTTTGCCAAGTCTTAAATCAATAGGCCAAGTCACAAAATTGAGTGTCTCCAATGGTTTTGGCAAAATTGAGTTGGCAAAATAAATGGTGGACCTGGTCGTTATTTTATCACGCGCTTTTTCTCTTCACACCGTCCACAACATCGCGTGGGAAGTCTCGCGTGTTCTACCACGTGTTGTGTTGTGCCGCCGCCTACTTTAGTTTGCTTGTGGAGTTGTTTCTATCGTGAGGTGGACGGCGGTGCGTGCTGACTTTTTGTCGCGATCAGGACAGCGGCGCGTGTGGCGGGGTTTCTTCGTGAGGCGGACGGCGACGCGTGGTGAGACTTTGTGTCACAGAGAGGAGTCGGAGGCAGATCGGGACTTTGTATCGCGATGGAAGGTTTCCCTCTATGGCGCGAAGAGGAGTCAGAGACGCGCGGCGTGGGAGGAGAGACCGATCGGCCTTTGCCAAGTTGTCCGGGGTTTGGCAAAAATGTCAAGTTTCCTCCCTCATTTGCCAACTTTGCTAAAATGCAAAACTCACATGCAAAACCATTTGATATCTCAACTTGAGCTTTTTGGAAAATTAGTCAAATGCAAACCTCAATTGCATAACCGTTGGAGATGCTCTTAGGTTCTGTCTTTAAGTTTAGGTAAAATAGCCAAACATAATATCCATCCTGACAATGTCTCAGCAAAGGTGTAGTAACTTCCAGAAGTTATATCTCGAGCTGATTAACTATATTGGAGATGATCCTTACATTTTTGGAAAGCTTAGGAAATCGTCTACAACTTTCATATACAACTTGTTCTCAGGTTCTGACATTAAGTTATCTGAAAATTGGAAATACCAGATCTGTCCAGATTCTGAAACAGAACAGAAGCATCCAAGTATAAATATCATATCCCAGGTTCTACTTATCCGAATACGTTCCAGCTTATACTGTTGGAAATTTTAGAAAATTGTCTACAACTTTTCTATAGAATACTTTTCCAAATTATATAGCTATATTTGTCTAAAACAGTAGGCAACCAAAACTGGTCCAGATTCTTGACAGTACGTCTATATCATATTGTGATTTTTATAACTTCCAGAATCTAATAGCTATGATGGTGATTCTTGTGGTCAGAGAAAGATCTTGAGGTCTAGTTGTTCTAAGAAAAATTTGACAAACTTTGCACGATCAGAACTTGAGTAACACCAGAATTATTGCAAACTGCTCCAGAAATCAGCAAGGGACAGAAACAAGATATGACCAAACCCAACTACTTATTTCATTACTCCTTATGTCTTAGGCCTACAAACTAAATGATATGGTGGAGAAATCCCATTAAATCATTGCACTCATTACAAAGATCCAAATCAAGCATAAACATAATAACAACCAATTAAGCATTATAGGTTCACAAGGCACACAAACTCAACTTTCGCTACTAGTGTTTTTATTACACAAGGGGACACAAACTCCTATATCTTAAACTCGGCGTGGCTACTTTCATGATGCATCTATTGCTTCTTTTGTGTACAAGTGCTTACATAATGTCCTTCTTGCTGGCAGTGATAACACATTCTCTTAGTTGGATCCTTTGTGATGTCATTTTGCACTGAAGCGTTGCTCGATGTGTTGTCAACTCGCTGACTCTCATGGTTTATCTTTGTCTAGTTAGATTTCTTCCTACATTGCTTGATGCTTCGAGGATGAAACTTTTTATAAGTGATTGTCCATCCATCTATGCATACCTCATGAGCAGTGGGGTTAACTTGGGGAGTTTGTTCATCTCCAAGGTTTGGATTTTCCTGACAAGAATTCGAAGCTAAAGGTGACAACTTAAGATTTGAATGTTGATCACTTCTCAATGCTGGCTCTTGTGCTTAGTCTTGTAATTACCTGGAATTGCACCCAATACAACATATTGTTGTGGTAGCCCTAGGTTCGTGACGGTCTTGGTGGCCGACATATTCCACCACGTTCGGATCAGTGTTGTAGGGCCGTAGTCAGAGCTTCCTAGCCCCTATCTCATCTCTTTCTATGGTTAGTGTTATGATGTCCTGAAATACATAACCTTAGAGTAAATCCTGATTCCTAGATCAACCTATATAACACTTAAGAAAATTCCTCTCTTCCCTACAAAATTATATATATATAGTTATCATTGGGCGTTCTAAATATTAACTAGTACACTTTGCGTTCCCCGTGGAAAATTGATACCTTGGAATACTCCCAAGTGAAAGCTACATCGGTATTCGTGCACTTGCGGAATTTCCGTTGTGCGTTTAAAATACCCAACAACGAGTCAAGTTAATCTTGGAGTTTGGATCTGTCTTTAGTTCTTGGTGAACTCTTTTTCTCTTTGTTATATTTTTATTAGTTCTTGCTACTATGAATATGACCTTGATCTTTTTGATTATATCGGTATTGACTTTATTCTATCTACTTATATTCTTAATTAAATTTTCTTAGTCTAATTTGAGTATATGCTTAGTGAAGATAGATTAGAATTATGTTTATGCATAGGATCATATAGCGCTTACTCATTAGATCGATGGATAAGTGGTAAATAGGCGTGGTGCCTAGACCGTATTTATCTGCGATTACCCCTTATATTCTAGAGCATGAGGTAGATCATGGGAGTGACAGTCCTGTTGAGTCCTTTGTATTCCTTCTCCCGATTATAAGGATTGTAGAGAACCATTATTACAGAGAAGTTCTTGCTATGTTCATGATCTTTCTTGCTAATATCACTATGCATAGATATAACATTTTCTAATGATGATGCTAGGTGTACTTGCACTAATCATAGTATGCTTTGACAGTATAGTTAAGATACTTAGGATTTATTCTTGTAGATTGTCCTAATACCATGCTAGTGCTATAAACATAGAGTAATCTAATTGAGGTGATTATCATGTTTATCTTATAGCTATGAACTCTTATCTATCCTATGTCACTTATTATTCATATTCATATATTTATCTTATGTGACCCTTACCCTGCATGAGAGATAGATAAAGACATGGTTAAGGTCTCCATGATTACATGTAGTGTTCATTGCTCATTATCCATTACAAGTCCCTTCCTAGTGGTAAAAATAAAAATAACGATACCTGTTGCTAGGGATACATTTAAGAGTCTATTTTTAGTAGTTGTGTTAAGAAGTGTCAACAATTGTGTGTTGCCACTAACCTTGAGCAGGTTAAGAATATCACTACAAGGAGAGGGAGTTTTTCCGAAGATCCTCCCTACCCAAAAGGTAGCAAAAGAGCAGTGGCAATACCATCAACATTACCAACAATGTTGCAGAACGAGAACAACATTCCTAAAGACATACTACCAGAACCGGTCCAAGACCATGAGATGAGACATGACTTTCAAGACACAAATTATCTACCATTTCCTCATTGGAATAGAAGACCACAACAAGTAGATGAGCAGTTTGGTAAGTTCATGGAGGTACTTCAAAAATTATATATCATTATACCTCTGCTAGATGCCATTCAGGTCCCTACACACGCCAAATACATCAGAGACATTCTTAACAAGAAGAGACCACTGCCATCCACTGAAGTAATCAAGCTCACAAAAGAGTGCAGTGTGGCCATCCTCAACAAGTTACCAAGAAAGAAAAAGGATCTAGGATCTCCGACTAATGAATGTACAATTGGAGATCAACATTTCAACCATGCACTCTGTGACCTTGGATCAAGTGTCAGTGTGATGCCCGCTTGTGTCTACTACAGGCTTAATCACATTGCACTTGAGCCAACATCAATGTGTCTTCAGCTGGCTGATCAATTAGTCCGATATCTATTGGGCATCGCTAAAAATATTCTAGTCAAGATAAGAGACTTTTTCGTGCCAGTAGATTTTGTAGTACTGGATATGCATCTAGACTAGAGAATGTCAGTCATTCTTGGGAGACCATTTTTTAGCAACATCAATGCACACATTGATGTGTCACACCCAAATTTCAAAAACGAAATAGAGTGCACAAAAGACTCATGTGCGCCCCAGAAACAGACACACACATAAGTCGACAAATCTCAAATACTACCATCACAATGTTTATTACATAGGGGAATAATAACCATTACATAGTCTTAAACAAATAAAGAAAGACTCGATGGAAGCACCACATAGGGACACTGTCAACTGGTTGACTCCGAGCCTAGTACTCATAACGGTAGTCCTCATTCCAGTCATCTTCATTAACATATCCTGAGGTGTTGTGAAATAGGATGAGTGAGCACATATTGTTCTCAACAAGTATAACCAGGGGTTCATGAGGCTCAATAAGCTCACACTAGTTTGACTGCATTTAGCTTTTATATGTAGATAACATAATTATCATTGGATAGCAAATATCAAGGTAGCATAACTAATCCCATAACCACATGATCAATGTATACAGGAATTAAGAATAACACATATAAACAACATAATAATCCATCATTTATCATCATTAATCATGTTCATCAGTGTCCATCTATTCTATTAGTTTTACGGGCCGCCCGTATCCATGGGCATGGCTAGTATACCAGATTTAACACTCTACAGAGGTTGTACATCTTTACCCATAAGTCATGATTTACCCTTTCGCCCGAGGCCTGTCGACCTCTTAGCTCACTTCCAAGGAAAGCTGGCAGGATTCACTATGAAGCCTTTCAAAGGTTTCGTCTAACAAGTTAAGGCCATTAGATTCACTCAGCACGCAGATATAGAGCCCCCCTTCCATGGCACATAACACGTAGACTATACACACGGACAAAGGCCGCACTACGCCCAACGTGTCTAGCCATTCTTACGCCATTTAAGGTAACCACTAACAAGCTAGAAAAGATCCTCATACTGAGCTAAACCCAGAGCCATATAGCCCTCATGGTTGTATGAGTTGTCCCAGCTTTTGCCATGGGATAAGTCCTTACGGAGGGTCAAGATCAATCTAGCAAAGGCTAGAGTTCTTTCCACCCTTTATCTTCAAGTTGCTAGAAAGCTTATTTTATTGTTTATGGTTTATCCAAATATTCATATTACAAGATCATGGATTATTATCAAGCACTAGCAAGAACTACCCAAATGCATATCCAAATAGGTATCAAGGGATACAGGATAACAAGCATCTATGATTTCACTAGGGTTGTCAAGGTGGACACATGCATATGATATATGTATTAAAAGTGTGTAGGTAACAAGGATCGTCCCAAGTTATACTTTCCTGGCTCAAAGCTTTCCTGGAACTCCTACTGGTCGTTAAAAGATTGGCCTTGATCACCAACGTATTGCTCACCGACTATACTGGATCATCAATCAACAACACGCATTCCAATGGAGACAATTATATACAATGCAAACAAACTATAATTAAAACAATAGTCCAACAATGGTAAAACAGATATATAAATTTATAAAAATGTTCTACGCAGCGCTACGATCACACAGACGTAAAGATCACGAAAATCAGATTTAAAACGTAGAAGTTATGAATTTTCTAAGATTTCCTATAGAAAAATAATTAATTAAATAGTACCATGAAAATAAAAAGTTTCAAACTGAAGAAACAATACTACTAACATAAAGTTCACGTGATAACGAATCCAACGCATTTTGAATGGGTCAAAACTGAATTAAAATGAGCATTTTATGGCCTAAAGAAACTCAGTGGCAATCTTGTAAATCTTGAAAACATATTTTTGAAACAGCCCGACGTGAAGTACGTTTTCAAAGTTAGAAACTGTAAAGCGAGAAGGCGCATTGGACTGCGGGTTCTATTTGGGAAAAACCGAGGGCCTCTTTAACAATTTGTGCACGTGAAGGGGTAACTTCTATTCGTGTCCCATGATCTTGAATCTAACGGCTCAGGGTTGGTCTAGGGGAGTAACACCGGCCAGCCAGCCACCGGGATTCACTCCGCTGCACCGGCGCCATGGCCGGCGTCAAGGAACTCGATGGCGTCCTTCGATCCAGCGACCCCGAGCCTCCCAGGACGAAAGAAACACACTGGGGCACGGAGAAACTCACTGCAAACTCGACTAGAGGGTTCTATCGGGCCGAAAGCGTGGGGAGAGGGTGTACCACGACGGTGAAAAACGGTGGCTAGGGTTCCTCAGGTGGCTGTAGTTGGGAAAAAGGAGGCTGCAGGGTTGAGCTCCGGCTTTATATGACTCGGTTGAGCACCCTACTCGCAAAAATCTCGGTGAAATCGAGATACGTTGCCTTCGGGGTGAGAGAATCCGACTCGGTGACAGCTTAAGGAAGATTGAGGAGGATGCCGACTTGTGGGCCCCACGTGTCAGAGACTAGAGAGAGAGGAGGGCGTGTGACTAGCTCCCTGCGGCTGGCCTGCTTGACTGGGCCAAGAGTTAGGTCGGGAGCGGGGACTGGGCTGAGCTACAGCTTCTATGTTGGGCTGGGCCAGAGCTCAGGGAGGTAAGTGAGTTCCTTCTATTTTTCCTTTTCTATTTTATTTTCTAAAGCTTTCCTTTCAAAAGAATTTTTAGTGTAATAAAATTCAAATCAAAAGTCAACAGCACAAAATTAAATATGCTCTAGCATGAATGCGTAAACATATTTCTATCCCTATGTTGGATTTTAATTCAACAAAATTTATTTATTCACTAATTCAAATGCTCACAAAAAATACTTAAATCAATAAAATTAAATCATATTAATTGCAAAATCAATTTTTGGATGTTACAAACTCTACCCCCTTAAAAGAATATCGTCCTCGAGATTGAACAGTGCTTACTCAAATAAATATGAATATGATTTCCTCACATCATCCTCTCTTTCCTAAGTTTCTTCAACTTCTGAATATCGATTCCATTGCACTTTGCACATTCTAATAATCCGACTTCTAGTAACTCTCCCAGCTGTTTCCAGAATCTTAACTAGATATTTCTCATATGTGAGATCCCCTTTTACAGTAAGCTCTTCCAATGGTATTTGTTCTTCAGGTACTCGCAAACACTTCTTAAGTTGCAACACTTGGAACAAATCATGCACACCAGCTAAACTTTTAGGCAACTCCATCTGATAAGCTACTTCTCCACACCTTTGCAAAACATTTAATGGACCAACATACCTTGGAGCTAGCTTTGCTTTCATATTAAACCTTTTCACACTCCGCATGGGTGACACTTTCAGATAGAAATAGTCACCTTCCTCGAAAGCTAGTTCTCTCCTACGTGTATGTGCATAACTTTTCTGATGAGACTGAACAACTCTCAGATTATCCCAAATGATCCGTACTTGCTGCTCTCCTTGTCTAAGCACATCTAGACCAAACACCTGAGTCTCTCCGGTTTGATTCCAAAACAAATGGTTCTACACTTATGACCATATAATTCCTAAAATAGTGCCATTTTAAGACTTTGCTGACAACTATTATTATAGAAAACTCTGCATATGGCAAACTCTTATGCCAACTGGTTCCATATTGCAATGCACAAGCTCTCAACATATCTTCCAGTTTTTGATTGATCCTCTATGTCTATCCATCTCTCTGAGGATGATAAGTTGTACTAAAATTCGGTTTTGTACCCAAGGAGTCATTCACATTCTTCCAAAAAGTGGAGGTGAACTGGGTTCCTCTATCAAATACAATCTTCTTAGGCACTCCATGCAAACAAACTATTCTCTCCATATACAATTGTCCTGAATTAGTGGTTTTGACTCACAAGAAGTGAGCAACTTTAGTCAATCGATCCACTATTACCCATATTGAATCATATCCTCTCTATGTACGAGGCAAACCCACTATGAAATCCATGCCTACTTCTTCCCACTTCCATTCAGGAATCTTCATTGCTTGCAGCCTCTGGTGTTCAACTTTCACTCGCTGACAAGTATCACAAAAAGCAACAAATTCAGCTACATCTCTCTTTAATCCATACAACCAATATTTCTCCTTATCATCTAGATACATTGTAGTACTACCAGGGTGAATAGAGTAAGCTGATTGATGGGCCTCTCATAGAATCATATCACATATAGCCTTCACTTTAGGAACACATATCCTTTTCCCATACTAGAGTGTACCATTGTCGTCTATTCTGAATCCTAGTGCCTTTTCTAACACCACATTCTGAGCTATCTCTTTTAGTTCCCTATACTCTAACTGACCTTTCAATATCTCTTTCTCTAGGGTTGGAGTTACTTCTATTTCCATAGCATTAACAACAATGCCTAGATTTAATGAGCAAATTCAGCACACAACTCCACTAGTAGATGGGCACACTATACAGGCGGTTGGTAACATATTTGTACAGGTGTTTTCCAGCACCGCCTGCACTGGGGGCCAATAGATATCATCCATTTCCACAAGCGGTTGCTTGAGAGCCGCCAGTAGAAACCATTTACAAAGGCTGCTCTCTTATGGAACCGCCTGTGTAAATGTGCATTTACACAGGCGGTTCCCTAAGAGACCGCCTGTGGAAACCTATTAAAATATGTATTATTTATTTATTTATTATTTTATTGTTATTATTTAAATATGTTGATATTGGTTGGTCTTCTAACATAGCAACATGCAATTTAAATACTTCATCTCATACATACATTTGTATACATCAAAGTTTGGTGCTCAAAGACATAAAGTTAATTACAAGAGTATATCCATCATCACACATCATATATATATATACATCAAAGTTTGTTTCTGTCCTCTAATAACCCTCTTTAGTAAGTTTGAGCTTACTAATCTGTGTTAGCACTCGGAACTGTGGCCTGGATAGTTGGCTTTCATCATCATGATATTTGCCTTCACATGGAATGACATGCTTCATGATGAATGAGCAGATGTCCTCAACTATGTTGTCTAAAGCACGTTCATCCATGCGCTCCGTCGTCCCTTGCTTATATACCTGCAAAGAAAGTTTATAAACATTATATATTTTATGACTTCCAACTTTAATAGACTATTACTTATATTACCTTGTCAGGGTTCCTTGCATATCGTCCATTTTCTCTCATGTTCTCGCACACGTAGTAGCCACAAAGGACAGATAAGGGTGGTTGCTTCATGCACTGTATAACAGGAGAGTGGTTATTTAATTATAGTTGCAACCGTGGTCCTATGTGTATGATTTGTATTCATAATAGTAATTTTTTATACATACCGACCAGTTATGTATAACCTCCAATGGTTGCCCTGGTCTCTTGGACTCGCACTTTCCATGATTTATCTTATAGAACCTGTATGCCCTATGATCTCAAATAGAATCACCATGTTATTGTCAAATTCTCTCTATGCTTAAGTATGCATGCATAGCTTGACTTACAGCTCTAGCAGTTTGATGAATGGAACATAGCTTTCTTTCAGGTAATCTGCAGTGTCTAGTACCAACACCCTTCCCTCCTTGGGATAAATGATGAATCATATCCAGTGGTTCTGCTCGAATTAAATCCATGATGCATTGGAATAGTTTAGATAGATATTTGTAAACTCACACTTACCCAAAGTGGTACGGGGCCACCACCGCTTTCCTGTCTTGAAACTTTATTAGTGAATTTCCAATGTAGAAGGCGTATTTGGCTTCAAATTCAAGTTTCAACTTTTGGAGTTTCTCATCCCGTTCTGCACCTTCCATACCCTGTACCTCTGTGCTGTCATTCCCGATCCGGAACGTGTGCCGATTTTCAGCTATATCTATTAGGCAGAGATAGGGATTCATTTATTCAACACAATAATTAAGGTTCGAACCAAAATACAAATCTTGTTGATCATATAACATTCTGCAAGAGAGAAGCATGTCAGATATTGAAAATTGATGCAACTACAATGTGTGTAACTATGTAACACTTACAAGCAAATGTTGTTACGATCTGTACATCTAGCATCTCGTGGTTCATCAGTGCCCACATGTCATCAAATGTAAGCATGCATTTGTCAGTACTCTTGCTGAGAAATGCTATTTGTGGTATGCGCATGCTTATGGTGTCGATGCCAGCAGAAGAGGCTCTCATGTACCTGTCGGTGTTTTCCCCACGGGGGGTCACACCAACGAGTAAATTTTGTATGCGTGCTCCCTTTCCCAGATGGTGATGCAAGAAGACACAGAGATTTATCCTGGTTCGGGCAAGAGGAGGCCCTACGTCCAGCGGGGGGAGAGAGTTTGTATTATCTTGCACCTAAGTGCTTGTACAGGGGTGAATACAAGCGTGGTATGAAGTGTGTAATTCTACTGCGTATGAGCGTGGTGTGTCTTGTGATGTCTCTTCCGGAGTCCCTCCTTTTATAGTTCCAAGGAGAGACCCAAGGTACATGTATAGGCGTCAGAATAGGAGTCGATAGCAGTATGGAGCGCTGACCTACCCGAGGCTTCCGTACCGGCATAGCTTCGAGCCGTCCCGACTTAATAGCCTGGTGAAGATTACGCGTGCCTCTGCATTCTGCTCTGCGCACCGTCTTGGATTGGCTCGACGGATGCACGCTTGTACGATCCGGCGGCAAATCCGGAGGAGTGGTTGGGATGCAGTCAGTCGACGCCCAATCCGTCCCCTAGAAAGATCCCTGTCTGGTCGAGGGTCGGATGCCGTACACGGTGCTGATATCCGGAGCGCTGACCTTGAATGTCTCGAGGGGGTCCGATTAGACGTCCCATCCTTGTTTCCCGCGCCCTGTCATGCCCTGGGCCGTTCGGCGGGAAGGCTGCAAAAAGGTCGATGGGACGGATGCCTGTTCCCTGTCACCCCTCCCGTGACCTGTGTGTTAGGTGGGGAAGCATCAGGCGCATTTAATGCCCCGGCTCGCGTGCGCGCGTCAGGCGGCGGGCGGCGTCCTTGCGCTCGACGCCCCCCGGTTCGCGCTCGCCTGTTCCGTATTCGACGGTAACCGGTGCTCGATGCCTGATCGATTCGCTTGACGCTATTTTCGTCTTCGAGGTTGTGGCCGTCGATGGCAGCGCATACGTAAGATTAGAGCGTCGAATTGAGGGCCTCGACCTGCGTACGGGCATTCTCGTAATGTGCATCGGTGAGGGTACCCCTTACTGATACCCTCGACAGTAGCCCCCGAGCCTCCATTCGAGTGCTAGCGCTCGAGTGGAGGCTTTGTTTTGCGGTCGAATTTCTGTGGGGGCGCGCGAGCGACCCCGCGGGGGTAGCCCCCGAGCCCTTGGAGGAGTTTTTGACTCCTTCGAGGGTTATGTTGTCTAATTCACAGAAGCGCTTTCGACACTAGTGGTGGAAGGTTCTGACTGGCTCGTTTTGCCCGGGGGTTTCGACGTACTCTCGATAGAGCAAGCGTCTTCCACCCCAGATTGAGTTCCTAGCGAGTAATCCAAGTGAGAACTTGTGCCTCTTTCGAGGGGGTCAGCTGTAGCCCGGAGGCGTTCTCATAAAGCGGGATCGACGTGGTCGGGGATACCAGTCTCATTCGATAGAGTCCGGCGGCTTGATGCCTCCCGTCGGGGGGATTCCTCTCGACTGTCTCGACCCTACCTTTAACATCGCCAGCAAGTCCTCGAGGCGGGCCTCGATCTTCGACCGCTCGCTGGGGATCCCTGACTCTGGCGCTCGAGATCGGCTGTCGAACCCTTTCGGCGGGCCAGCCATCGACCTCTCGAGGCTCTCGTGGGTACGTCCCTTGGCTTACAAGGGAAGGAAGTGGCCGTGGCGGTTCGCCTTTCTGCCCGTTGGGCGCGCCTTTTTAGGCGGGTGACGTTACGACACTGCATCGGCGTGGAATTCGGGGCGCCACGCCTGCGTGGGGAAAGAGACGGTTAGGTGGCGCATTTAAGGGAGGGAGTTACCTTATTTCTCGGATCTGTCCGTTGGCGGACTGCTGCCTATAAATACGTCGTGGCGCCGCCACCGTTCCTCTTCCGCCTTCTCGCTTTCATTCCCTCATTGCCTTTGCTTTCTCGCTGCCTTAGCTCCCTCGCTGTCTCACGCGCACACGCCTCCTTGAGCAGTAGCGGATCCACCGTCCCTCCAGCCGAGATGCCTGTAAGACTCGTCGCCGCCGACGACTGGCGCCCGTCGTCGATGACGGAGCGTCGGTTGTTAGAGCTTGAGAAAGAGGGACTGCTGCGCCGCCGTACCTCGCTATCGTCGCCAGAGTGGATCGCGCCGCCGGCGAGTCACAGGGAGCCCCAGCCGCCCGAGGGCTATGTGGTGTCGTTCGCCAAGTTCCACCGCCACGGCTTGGGCGCTCCCCCGAGCCGCTTCATGCGGGCCCTCTGCTTCCACTATGGGGTGGAGCTCCAGCATTTCTCCCCAAACGCCATCACCGTCGCGGCGGTCTTCGCCGCGGTGTGTGAGGGCTATCTGGGGATGATGCCCCACTGGGATCTGTGGCTCCACCTCTACAGGGGTGAGCTCTTCAACGCCCCCACTGGGACCACCGGCGTGAGGAAACTTGTGCGAGCGGGTTGCCTCAATCTCGTACTGAAGATGGGGAAGTCGGAGAGGCCGCGCGAGTACATCCCGGTGGGACTATCGACTAACCACGCCGGCTGGGATTCCCAGTGGTTCTACTTGAGAAATGACGACGACCTGCTGCCTGCCTACACCGGTCGTTTGATCACGGAGCGTCCGGAGAATTGGACTTACGACGTCGTCCAGGCTCACCAATCCCGGCTCGACCCCCTCCTCGACGCCATGAAGAAGTTGCGCTCGGAGGGCTTGACCGCCGCCCTCGTCCTCTCGGCCGTCCATCACCGGAGAGTTCTCCCTTTGATGTCTCGGCCGTTGAGGATGGATGAGATGGGCCCTGGCGTTTCATCTCGTGACCTCGAGGCGTGCCGGACGTCCAACGAGGCTCCGGCGGATGATGAAGTCGTGGCCCGAGTCAGGGCTGCAATTGCCGGTGATTTTCAGCCGAAGCATGTTAACGGCTTCCTGATGAGGCCAGATGCTGGCTCGATCGATCTGGTATGTTTTCTTCTTGCGCGCAGCCTCGATTCTGGATTTCCTTTCTTCCCCTCTCTTTTTCTTTTCTAAGTCTGCCTTTATTTCGACAAGGACGGATTGACGTCTGGTCCTCGAGACCTCCGGTAGAGGACGAGGTTGATCGTGACAAACGGCGCCAATCCGCCGAAAAGTTAAAGTCCGCCAAGGATTCTGCCAAGAAGGGGGAGAAGAAGAAGAACCTCGACCGTCAAGCGTTAGAGGCGCGTCGAGCCAAATCCAGGCAGAGGGGGGGAGCCTAAAGAAGATTCTCCCAACGACGATGATGATGACGACGATGACAGCGACGATTCCGAGGGGATGGCGTCACGCCTTGACCGAATCCTCGAGGGCCCGCCTCAAGGCGATGTCGACGCCCCCAGGACAGAGGCTCCAAAGGAAGGTCCGAGTGGTCCTCACCGCCCTCGGGCCGACACCCCCCCTGCGCCCAAGGCTGGTCAAGTCGCGCCGCGCCCTCCCCCAGCGCCTAGGGAGAGCGGTCACAATAGGCCCCAGGCGACGGGGCCACTGACTCGCGGTCGCATCGCGCCTTCCGAGAAAAGAGAGGCCGGCCGCAGGAGCGCCAGTCCCGGCGCTCGCCAGGCGGGAACTGACGCGCCTAGGCCGGCGCCTGCCCTCGAGGGGCCTGGAGCCCTGACGCGGGGTGGCTCGAGGCCCACCGATCGAGGCTGCGGGAGGCGAGCTGTTCTCCCTGTGGGGTAAGCCTTCTCGATGTTGTGGTTTCTGTCTTACCCTTCTTTTTATTTTTCTCATATGCTGATCTTTTTCGTGCTCATTTCTTTCTTTTCTCAGGCTAAAGCGGACCCTCGAGCAAGCCCAGCCGTCCATGGCGAAGAGGCTCAAAGCGGGTGCCGCCTCCAAGGAGTCAGGTTTGTGGCTTACTTTTGGGACCTGTGATGTTCTTGTGTCGGTCACTATAGCGTCTGACCTTTACCCTATGCTTTGTAGGCTCCTCCGACCTCCAACCTCCAGTAGGCGCTGAGAGTGCTCCGCCTCGTTCCGAGCCTACTCCGTCGCTGCTGGCGTGTGATGAGGCGCCCCAGACGCAAGTGCCGGAGGGAGCCCACGAGCCCCCTCGATCGGGGGTCGAGGTGGAACCCATCACCATGAGTGATACGTCTGATGGTAACAAAACGCCTGGAGGCGCCCGCCCTATGGAGGAGGAAGCGTCGACCTCTCACGTTGCGGGACCGACTCCATGGCCCACCGGCCTCCGCGCCCTCGAGGAGCAGAGGAAGAAGAGGGAGGAAGATGAAGAGCGGGAGCGTGAGGCGGCGCGGCAGCCGCAGGAGCAGGGCCACGGGCAAGAGCCGCAGGAGCATGAGGCGCAACAACAACAGCAGCAGCAGCAACAGCAACAGCAGCAGCAGCAGCAGCAGCAACAGCAGCAACAGCAACAGTAGCAGCAGCAGCAGCAGCAGCAACAGTAGCAGCAGCAGCCGGGGGGCCAAGAGGAGGGACTGCTCGAGCCCCCGCCCCAAGGTCTGGCCCAGCCAGTACCGCCAGAGCCGCAAGGGCCCGGCGAGCAGGAAGAGGATCTGCCGGTGTACCGCCCCCCAACCCCAGCGTGGCTCCTCCCGGTGGCACCTGCCGCGATCCGGGCAGAGCCGGGGCGAGCGGATGGAGTGGTGGCGCTCGCCTGCATGATGCGCACCCCCACCGACCCCGAGTCCGAGATCAAGAGGACGATCTACGGCATGGACGGGATCGCCCCAGGGTTCCTCCGGGAGTGTCGGGCATGGGAGGACCGCTTTCCCTCCGAGGAGGTTGAGATCGGGACGTCGGGGACCAAGGACGGAACCTGGAAGACGGTGGACGACGACGGGCGGTTCCCATGCCTCGTCGACCTGTTCCTGCGCCATGGGGGCTCCCTCGAGACCGTCGAGGACCTCATCCGCGGCGTCAAGGCACGGGCCGACCGGGAGATGGAGCACTGGTGCCCTGATCGGATCCACATCCGGGCCTCCCACGACCCGTCCGAGCCGAACATCTTCCTAGATGACTGGAAGGAGGCGGAAAAGTGGGAACACGTCGAGGAGCTCCGCCTTTGGATGAAGCATGTGGTGGGGCTCCTGGCAGACGTCATTAACAACGGGCTCGGGCCGGCTTATTTCGTGAGTGTTTTTTCGATCTTCAATCCTTATGAAACCTTTCAGTTTTGTGCTCTAACCGTTCGATCCTTGGTTCGCAGGATATGAAAGAGACCTCCCGCATCAAGTCTAGTTTTATTCACGCCACGAGAGGTGGCTGGGAGCAGCTCCCCCTCCTTAAGGATCAACTCCTCGAGTCGTAGGAGAAGCTCCTTCAGGCCTACAAAGACCTCATAGCGCTCAAGGAGGAGAAGGAAGCGAAGTAGGCTGCCTTGGTCGAGGCTCGAGAGGCCTCAAGGAGGGCAGAGGAGGAGACGACGATGCTGCGGGAGCGGGCTCTTACGGTCGAGGAGGCCGCGTCCAAAGCCCGGGAGGAGGCCCTGTCCTACAAGAGCGTTATTGCGGACCTGGACAAGGAGAAGGGCCTTCTTAAGACCGACCTGGACACCCTCCGCGACTCCTTTCAAAGGATGAAGGTGGCGTGTGTGGATAGTGAGGTTGCCAGGGGTGCCGCCGAGGACGTGAAGAAGAAGGCCCTCGAAGATCTCGAGGTGGAGCGGGCTCGATCCTGCAGTCTCTCTGATGACGTCGAGCGTCTGAAGGGAGAACTGCTAGAGAAGAGTGGGGCCATTGCTCAGGCTGGCAAGGCGATCGAGGATCTCTGTGTTGCCAATACGGCCTTGGAGGAGAGTATTCGCGGTATGTTCCTGTTGCTAAATTTCTTCTTCGAGGTGTGCTTGGTTCTTCATAAAGTTTCTTGGTTTGATGTTTACAGGGTTCAAGGGCGAGCTCCTAGCCGCCCAAGCCGAGGCCCGTAATGCCAAGACCCAGCTCGAGGCTGAGGTTGCTTTGAACCATCGAGTGCGGACGGCGATAAGCGACCTCTCGACGTCCTGGGAAGTCGAGCCTATGGATGAGTCGAGGGAGGGCGCTCGAGGCGATGCGCTGGTCGACCAGCTGTGCTACCTAGGCGCGACGCTGCGAGATCGGGTGCGGGATGCCCTCCACATCGGGGTGAAGCGGGCGATGGCAGTTGTCTGCTCGGGCTTCTCCTACGACATGGAGGTGGTGTCCCACGGCTTCGTCACCGACATTTCCAAGACCGACGCGGAGAACGAGGAGAGGCTCCACGCCTTGAGCGACGACGCGGAGGCTCCTGGGGAAAGGTTGTCTAAGCTTTTTGAGCCTGAGGTGCTCCCTCCTGAGACTAGCTCGGGCGGAGGCGAGTGCGGTGAGGATCGTGCCGCGGACTGAGGCCTGTGAGCCTGCTCAGGGCGCCTGGGGCCCCTTGTATGATACTTTGTTAATTCTGTTGCTAAGTGATACAGTATCTTTTTGTAATTGTTAAATGCTTATTTGTCTTTCCGCTCGAGGTTCTTTTATTTCTCTTTGTTCCTACGTTTGTATCCCCTGCTCGATCTTTCGTCAGAAACAACCTCGATCACCTCGATGGTGAGGGAGTGGGTAGAGTTTCCATGGCCCGGGCGCATAGGAGTTCTCCGGCTCATTGTCCCTCGGCCTTTGAGGGGCTCGAGGCGCCTCTGCTACTCGAACCGTGCAGGGTTTACTAAATAAGAAAAGAAAATTTCTTGGCTTTTTCGACGCTTGGGGGGGGGTCGTCCCCCTAGTAGCCCCCGAGGGGGTGTTGACTATGATGGGTCATAGTCGGCACCCCCTTGTAACGTCGAGATTATGACTTTGTAAATCTTTTGGCACAAAAAGAAGTTGCTCGAGGGAAAGACTTTATTTATTCATTCGTTTACAAAGTCTTGGTACAAAATGTACGTCGAAACATAAGTTTAGAACTTCTAGGGGTAGAATCGACGTAGCTGTTCGATGTTCCATGCGTTGGTGAAGACTGCCCCTTCTCGTCCGCCAACTTGTACGTTCCCGGCTTCAGGACCTCGGCCACCACAAACGGGCCTTCCCAAGGTGGAGTCAGCTTGTGGCGTCCTTGATTGCTTTGCCGGCGTCGTAGGACAAGGTCGCCCACGTTGAGGTCTCTCTTGCGCACGTGCTTGTCGTGGTAGAGTCGAAGTTTCTGCTGATATCTGGCGGAGTTGAGGAGGGCCATGTCTCGAGCCTCCTCGAGTTGGTCGACCGCGTTTTCTTGAGTCTCCTTATTGGATTGCTCATTGTATTCCTTGAGTCGAGGTGACCCATACTCGAGGTCTGTGGGGAGGACAGCCTCGGAGCCGTAGACCATGAAGAATGGGGTGTACTTTGTGGCCCTGCTTGGTGTTGTCCTTAGACTCCATAGGACTGAGGAAAGCTCCTCGACCCATTTCTTGCCGAATTTCTTCAAACGATTGTAGATCCTTGGCTTGAGTCCTTGCAAAATCATGCCGTTGGCACGCTCGACCTGTCCGTTGGTTCGAGGGTGGGCTACTGCAGACCAGTTCACACGGATGTGATGCTGATCGCAGAAGTCCAAGAACTTTTTGCTGGTGAACTGAGTGCCGTTGTCGGTGATGATGACGTTGGGAATCCCAAATCGATGGATTATGTCGATGAAGAAAAAGACGGCCTGCTCGGAGCGGATGTTGGTGATGGGTCGAGCCTCGATCCATTTGGAGAATTTGTCAATGGCCACCAGCAAGTGGGTGTACCCTCCTTTCACCTTTTGTAGAGGTCCTACTAAATCGAGCCCCCACACCGCGAACGGCCAGGTGATGGGGATCATCTGAAGAGCGTGGGCAGGCAAGTGCGTCTGCTTGGCGTAGAACTGACACCCGTGACACGAGCGCACGAGCTCGATGGCATCTGCCACGGCCGTCGGCCAGTAGAAACCTTGTTGAAAAGCGTTCCCTACAAGGGTCTGTGGAGCAGCATGGTGGCCGCAAGCCCCCGAGTGTAGGTCCTCGAGGAGTTTTCGGCCTTCTTCCACGGTGATGCAACGTTGTAAGACCCCCGTCGAGCTTCGTCGATATAGCTCATCGTCCTTGCCATAGATCACATATGACTTGGCCCGTCGAGCGATACGACGGGGCTCTAACCGATCTTCCGGCAGCTCGCTGTGGATTAGGCAATCGAGGTACGGTGTGCGCCAGTCGAATGGTCGACCAGGTTGCCGTTCTACCTCCATTACTTCAGCCGTCGTCAAGAGCGTATCGACGATGTTGGTTGGCTGGGCAGGAGCGGCGTCGATGCCAGCCTCCGAGCCTAAGTCGACGGACGGCTCATGAAGATCTCTTGAGAACGCGTCGGGCGGCACCATGCCTCGAGTCGATGCGATCTTGGCGAGTTCGTCGGCTGCCTCGTTGTAGCGTCGGGTGACATGGACGAGCTCGAGACCATGGAATTTGTCCTCGAGTCGACGGACTTCTTTGCAGTACGCCTCCATTTTCGGGTCGTAGCAGCTCGAGGTTTTCATTACTTGGTCGATGACGAGTTGGGAGTCACCTCGAACGTCGAGGCGTCGCACTCCTAACTCAATGGCAATCTTGAGACCATTGACGAGGGCCTCGTATTCTGCGACATTGTTAGACGCGGCAAAATGAATCCTGATCACATACCTCATGTGGACGCCCAAGGGTGAGATGAACAGCAGGCCGGCCCCAGCCCCTGTTTTCATGAGTGACCCATCAAAATACATCGTCCACAGCTCCGTCTGGACCTGAGTCGGGGGAAGCTGGGAGTCTGTCCATTCCGCGACGAAGTCTACCAGGGCCTGCGATTTGATGGCCTTGCGAGGCGCATAAGCGAGAGTCTCACTCATGAGCTCGACCGACCATTTTGCTATTCTTCCCGTGGCCTCCTTGCTCTGGATTATTTCGCCTAAGGGGAAAGACGAGACCACCATGATGGGGTGGCCAAGGAAGTAGTGTTGCAGCTTACGGCGGGCAAGCATTACGGCGTAGATCAGCTTCTGGATCTGGGGGTAGCACGCCTTGGTCTCCGAAAGCACCTCGATGACGAAATAGACTGGCCTTTGGACCGGCAGCGCATGACCCTCCTCCTGTCTTTCAACCACCACTGCCGCACTGACGACCTGGGTCGTCGATGCGACGTAGAGGAGTAGCGGCTCTGCAGGTTGAGGTGGGACCAGGACTGGTGCCGAGGTCAGCGTCTTCTTCAGCCTTTTGAGCGCTTCCTCGGCCTCGGGGATCCAAGAAAAGCGCTCGACCTTCTTCAGAAGTCGATATAATGGTAACGCCTTTTCTCCTAGTCTCGAGATGAAACGGCTTAGAGCCGCCAGGCATCCCGTGACTCTCTCCACACCCTTGATGTCCCGGATCGGCCCCATTCTCGTGATGGCCGAGACTTTCTCGGGGTTGGCCTCGATGCCGCGTTGCGAAACGATGTAGCCTAGGAGCATGCCTCGAGGCACGCCGAAAACGCATTTCTCGGGATTGAGCTTGATCTGGTTGGTGCGTAAGCAGCTAAAAGCGATCTCGAGGTCCTGGATCAGGTCCCCTCGCCGCTTTGACTTGACGACAATGTCGTCGACGTAGGCCTCGACCGTCGACCCTATGTGTTCGCCAAATACGTGGAGCATGCAACGTTGGTACGTGGCTCCCGCGTTTCGAAGCCCGAACGGCATAATCACATAGCAATACATCCCAAAAGGCGTGATGAAAGAGGTCGCGAGCTGGTCGGACTCCTTCATTTTTATTTGGTGGTAACCAGAATACGCATCAAGGAAAGAAAGGGTTTCACATCCCGCGGTAGAATCGACAATCTGATCAATACGTGACAATGGAAAGGGAACTTTTGGACATGCTTTATTTAGACTAGTATAATCCACACACATCCTCATTTTACCATTCTTTTTCTTAACTAATACAGGGTTTGCTAACCAGTCGGGATGATGAACCTCCTTGATGAATCCAGCCGTCAAAAGCTTGTGGACTTCCTCGCCAATGGTCTTGCGCTTCTCCTCGTCGAATCGGCGCAACCGCTGCTTCACTGGCTTGGAACTGGCTCGAATCTCCAAGGAGTGCTCGGCGACTTCCCTCGGTATGCCTGGCATGTCCGAGGGACTCCATGCAAACATGTTGGCGTTTGCACGGAGAAAGTCGACGAGCACAGCTTCCTATTTGGGGTCGAGATCGGCGCTGATCGTCAGCACGTTGCCGTCGGAGTTGTTGGGGTCGAGTGGGATCTTCTTGGTTCCTTCTGCCGCCTCAAAGCTGCCCGCGTGGCGCTTGGGCTCTGGAGCCTCAGCGGCCAGGGCCTCGAGCTTCGCGACGAGCTCGGTGGAGTTTTTGACCGCCTCCCCATACTCGACGCACTCGACGTCGCACTCGTACGCATGCTCGAAGGAGGAGCTGACGGTGATGACGCCTTTGGGACCGGGCATCTTCAGCTTCAAGTAGGTGTAGTTGGGTATAGCCATGAACTTGGCGTAGCCCGGGCGTCCGATGATGGCGTGGTACGTGCCTCGGAATCCAACCACTTCAAAGGTGAGGGTCTCCTTCCTAATGTTGGCCGCTGTGCCAGAGCAGACCGGTAAGTCGATTCGACCTACTGGCAGCGCCTTTTTTCCTGGTACGACGCCATGAAAACCGCCGGCGCTTGGTTGGAGCTTCCCTCTATCTATGCCGAGGAGGTCGAGGGTTTCCAGGTAGATGATGTTGAGGCTGCTGCCACCGTCCATCAGCACCTTTGAGAGCTGGGTGTTGACGATGATAGGGTCGATGACGAGCGGGTAGACGCCTGGGGCGACTACCTTGTCGGGGTGGTCCTCTTGATCGAAAGTGATGGGAGTGCTCGACCAGCTAAGGTACTGGGGCACCGCCATTCTTGCCGCGAAGACCTCACGACGTTCCCTTTTGCGCTGCCTCATGGTTAACTGAGTCGAGGGCCCGCCATAGATCATGTAGCAGTCGTGGACGGCGGGGAAGCCGTCGTCATTTTGGTTGTCCTCCTTGTTGCCACCCTTCTCTTTCTTGGAGTCGTCTCGCGCATCTTTCTTGAACCCTAGACCGTCGAAATGCTTTTTCAGCATACGACAGTCCTTGAGCTTGTGGTTGGCGCCTCCCTTATGGTAAGGGCACGGCTCTTCCAGCATCTTGTCGAAGATGCCTCCATCTGGAGGGCCTCTAGGTTTCTTTCGATCCGTGGCGGCAACAAGATTGTCATCGGAATCCTCCCGGTGGAACTGCCGTGCTTTCTGCTTCTTTTTATTTTTCTTGAGGCCTCGACTGGGGGTCCCATCTTCATCGATGGGCTGCTTGCCTTTTCTTCCTTCAGAGCTGAAGAAGGCGCCGACTGCCTCCTCCCCTGCCGCGTAGTTGGCTACTACGTCCATCAGCTCGTCGACGGTCTGAGGTCGATTGCGACCTAGTTCCTGCACCAAGTCTCGACTGGTGGTGCCCGAGACAAACGTCAGGATGACGTCGTGGTCAGGGATGTGCGGCAGCTCAGTGCGCTGCTTTGAGAAGCGTCGAGCGTACTCTCGAAGAGTTTCTCCTGATTTCTGTTTGCACTTGCTGAGGTCCCACGAGTTCCCAGGCCGTATGTAGGTTCCTTTGAAATTACCCTCGAAAACTTTTACCAAGTCGACCCAGTCATGAATCAAATTTGCTGGAAGCTCTTCGAGCCATCGACGGGCGGTGTCGGAGAGGAAGAGTGGCAGCTGTCTGATGATGGCTCGATCATCACCTCGAGCGCCACCTAGCTGACAAGCCAACCTGAAATCGGCCAGCCATAACTCCGGTTTAGTCTCCCCATTGTATTTTGCGATGCTGGTCGGAGGTCGGAATGGACTGGGCAGGGGCGTGCTGCAGATCGCCCTGCTGAACACCCGTGGGCCTGGTGGCTCAGGAGTCATCCGGTCTTCGTCGCTGTCGTACCGCCCACCGCGATGCGCGCTGTAACCGCGCTCTTCCGCGTCTCCGTGCCGACGGCGTCGATTCTCTTCGATGTCAAGCCGTAAGTCGTGTCGACGCTGATTGTCGCCGGGGAGGACGAGCGCTGTCTTTCTCCCTCGAGGTGGAGGCTGTTGATGGACTGAGACCTCCTTTTCATTTTGAGGCTGCTCGTCGCGTTTTTCAGTGGCAGCTCCTCGTCGTCGAGAGGCTGAGCTTTCGGCTTGTTGAACTGCCGCCACCTGGATCAGGGTCTGTACCTCGTCTCGAATGCATCGAGCCTGGGAGTTCGACGGCTCTGGCATGTTGCGTAGCAGCATCGTCGCCGCCACTACGTTTTGGCCTGCTCGAGGGAAGCGGCTGACGGGCTGCTCTGGCTCTGCATCTCCGACGATTTGTCGATGTACTTCTCGAGCACGCCTGCGAACACTTCCGCCCGGCGGATATGGCAAGTCTTGTTCAAGGATTTGCTCAAGCAGGACAAGGCGCTCTCGGTCTTCGTCGAGCTTCATCTTGAGCTCTCGTAGCTGCGCTAGCTGTGCAGCCTTGTCTTCTTGTGGAGGAGGGTCGACCTGTCCGTCGTTCCTAGGCGTCCTGGGGTCTTCTCGTGCCGTGGGAGCTCGACCGCCCGCAGCAGCATCCCGCGTCTCGTCGGTAGTTTCTACCGCCCCGTCGATGTGATAGCATTCCCTTGTAGGGTCGTAGCTATTAGTCTCGGAATCGGAGTCTGGTTCAGCGGCGTAGAAACATCCACGTCCTTCCTCCAGCAGCCGTTGCCTGAGCGAGGTGATCGTGTATCGCCCGGGGCCTAGGCGGTGGAGGCCTCGCACCTGGGAGAGATTCGGTAGTCCGGACGTCGGCTGTGGCGCCCCTGAGTCACGTGGGAGGACCACTGGTCTTTCCACGTATGTCTGGGCGTTTGGGCATATCGCCCTGGCGAGCGACGCCGCGGCGTTGTTCAATCCGAATGGCAGTGCCCTTCTTGGAGTGAACAACCCGTGTGGAAGCAGCCCAGCAGCGGTGGGGGAGAGCGCGCGAGATGCGTCCCCTCTCGTTGTTGTGCGGTGCTGAGCCGCCGCGCTCGTTGCTTCGACACATGGTGCTGCCGACTTGTGGCCCGCTTCCTGCTTCGCACGAGTTGTTGGTCGTGATGAAGCAGAGGGGCCGTGGTGGTGCTGTCCGCGCCTCTTCTTAGGCGGGGAGGCGTGGTGGTGAGGGCGTCTCGGGGCCCTCAACCGCGCTGGCGCAACGCGGGCTCCTTCTGGTCCTCTGACTGAGAGCAAGATCATGTCGTAGCCGGAGCCCGTAGACATGAACTCGAGACTCCCAAACCAAATAACCGTGGAGCGCAGAATCGGTGAGGCAAGAGTTGCCATCTGGAAAGGAGTGGGGAATTGATGAAAAAAACACGCAGGACCCCTACCTGGCGCGCCAACTGTCGGTGTTTTCCCCACGGGGGGTCACACCAACGAGTAAATTTTGTATGCGTGCTCCCTTTCCCAGATGGTGATGTAAGAAGACACAGAGATTTATCCTGGTTCGGGCAAGAGGAGGCCCTACGTCCAGCGGGAGGAGAGAGTTTGTATTATCTTGCACCTAAGTGCTTGTACAGGGGTGAATACAAGCGTGGTATGAAGTGTGTAATTCTACTGCGTATGAGCGTAGTGTGTCTTGTGATGTCTCTTCCGGAGTCCCTCCTTTTATAGTTCCAAGGAGAGACCCAAGGTACATGTATAGGCGTCAGAATAGGAGTCGATAGCAGTATGGAGCGCTGACCTACCCGAGGCTTCCGTACCGGCATAGCCTCGCGATGATTACGCGTGCCTCTGCATTCTGCTCTGCGCGCCGTCTTGGATTGGCTCGACGGATGCACGCTTGTACGATCCGGCGGCAAATCCGGAGGAGTGATTGGGATGCAGTCAGTCGACGCCCAATCCGTCCCCTGGAAAGATCCCTGTCTGGTCGAGGGTCGGATGCCGTACACGGTGCTGATATCCGGAGCTCCGACCTTGAATGTCTCGAGGGAGTCCGATTAGACGTCCCATCCTTGTTTCCCGCGCCCTGTCATGCCCTGGGCCATTCGGCGGGAAGGCTGCAAAAAGGTCGATGGGACGGATGCCTGTTCCCTGTCACGCCTCCCGTGACCTGTGTGTTAGGTGGGGAAGCATCAGGTGCATTTAATGCCGTGGCTCGCGTGCGCGCGTCAGGCGGCGGGCGGCGTCCTTGCGCTCGACGCCCCCCGGTTCGCGTGAGCCTGTTCCGTATTCGACGGTAAGCGGTGCTCGACGCCTGATCGATTCGCTCGACGCTATTTCCGTCTTCGAGGTTGCGGCCGTCGATGGCAGCACATACGTAAGATTAGAGCGTCGAATTGAGGGCCTCGACCTGCGTACAGGCATTCTCGTAATGTGCATCGGTGAGGGTACCCCTTACTGATACCCTCAACAGTACCAGTCATGGAACCTTTTTATACTACTTGGTTTCTTCATAAGTTTGGTCCGACTAAGTAGAGGATTTCCCCACATGTAGTTTTTAGGGTTATGCTTGTAGTCTTCTACAGTTGGCACCTTGATTTGACAGGAGTTATGACCTTAGGCTCTGGCACATCTGAGTTTGCTAGCTCAGAAATCTCATGCTATTGTACTGTGTGTTTCGAAGCAATGCCTTACAAAAATCTCACTTGCCCAGCTGAAAATCTCGTATGGTGAAATCGACTTGGGTATCAGAAATACTTTATTCTTTGGCACCTTTGGTGGCTTACTTGTTGGTTCTAGATCTCTGAGTTGTGTGGAAGGGTGGAATTGAATGGTGATGGAGATTGTGTTGACTGTGGAGAAGAAAGATCATGGAGAGGAGATGGTTGATGGACAGGGAAAACATGGAGAGGTGATTTTGGTGGGTCAGGAAGAGACTGGGGAGGTGAAGGCGGTGGGTTAGGAAGAGGATTGATATGAGCTGATGACTCCTAGGTGAGTGGCATCTCTTGAGAGGGTGGTGGTGGTGCCTCCGAGGCCAAATGATGAAATTGTTTATCGCCTGTCCTAGATTCAAAATGTCCTCGGGACCAGGGATGTCTAGAATCTCATCCTCATATCCTTGGACCACGGTTGATACCTCTACTCCGCAGTAGTCTTTAGGAATGTTAGCACCATGGCATTTAGGTCCTCCTAGGATCGCTTTGGCCGTGGCTCCTTCCCTTGTATGATGATTGTTAATCCCATATCTTATGACAAGGGAGCAAGGTGTAGAAGTAACAATGTCGTCAACTGGATAGTGATCCTTGATTGTCGTAGATGCGACACTGCTTGGAATGATTGATTCACTCGGTGCCACCAACGGTTGCGACACCACTAGGACTAGCTACATTTGGGGAGCTTGAGTGCTCATCTGTTAGTTTGACATGCCACTCGCTAGTTTCTCCATCAACTCAAGAGGAGGGTGTTCTAGCAACTTCCCCAACATCTCTTAGAAGTCTTTCTTAGCCTCTTCCTGAAAATAATTTGTCATTTGTTCCTTGTACCGATCACGTATCTTATACTCATTTTTCCATTGAGGGCCGAATCCATCCTTCCATCCTTCTTTGGATGAGATGCCTCGAACATGGCCAGGATGCTTGGGGTTACTAAGGCCAACACTAAGGATGTCCCTCTCCCTTCATGGAGTGAACTTGCCTTCCTGCTGCATGCCTGCCACTACAAAGATGCTCTTCATTGCTTCATCGAGCATTGGGTCTTCAAAGGACACACCCGTCTCGGTTTCCTTTGGTGTCCGAGCACGGATCAAATTCACGGATGTTTCACCGACTTCCTCGGACAACACTGGCAACCCTACTGCATTCTTCGTGGCCTCTTCTTGCCTCCATTTAGGAACTTGGTGCTGGTAACCACCTGTGCATAGATGGTGGTGGTACTTGTTCCTCTTTGCGAGCTGGGAGTTGGCTTCGCTCTGAGCTAAGAAGTTGGGGTCATTCCTCTGCTCTAGAAAAACAGCCCACTGCCCTTTAGTAATCATGTATTTGGTGGTCGGATCCATCCCTGTCTTTGCATACTTGACATTCATCTCCGACCTCTAATTTCAGAAACTAACTGCATACTGCTTCATTTTATATGCCTTCAATAAATCTTCTAGCACATTCTTAGGAAACTGGAACCTTGTCTTAATCTTATCACAAATTTTGATCCTGTGATTATTCGACACACCGGACTAGTTCTTAAGTGTGATATCAAGAAAGTCCCTCACACAAAAACCAATTGCGTTCCTGTCTTTGGGTAGGGCCTCCTCTCGAGATAGGGGCTATCCGGTAGGGCTCACATCTATGATGGCATATCTCTCATCTAGAAATTGGTTCAACACTCTCTCATCTCGTTTCAAACCTAGCCGTTTCCTCTTCCTAAACTGACATGGCCTCTCAGGGCTCGTCGTTGCGGTCGTCGGTTCCGGTGCGTCTTCGTGTGCCACTTCATCCTAAGACATCATCTCTCTAAACTGAGACATTGCCTCCTGAGTATAGACATCTGAATCATGGGCATGTTTATATGTAGGAACTATGAATAGAAATCATTTAATTACATGAAATTGTGAATGTCTCTAATTTACCTCATCGGCTTTTGGATTGTAATCGGAGTCACGTGCCAATTCACGATGAGTCTTTCTCACTTCTAGAGGCTCCATGTCGTCGCTAGTTTCTTGTTCGTAGGACGACCCTGATGTTTCGCCCGTTACTACTTGTTTCGTGACCTCACGATCTTGTTCCATAGGGTGGGATGACCCTTCTACTTGCTCCGTGTGTTGGGACTGTAGTGTTTCGTCCTTATGCGGAGAACTCATCGCAGAAATCTATGTAATTTATCCATAAAATTAAATTTATGTATAAAATTAAATTCATGTATAAAATTAAATTTATGTATCTTGGGGTATATACACTAATATATCATACACTAACATATACACTAATACATACACAAAGAGATTCAATTTACATACACTAATACACTAACATATTATAAAGCATAAAATTAAATTTATGTATCGTGGGGTATATACACTAATATATCATACACTAACATATACACTACTACATATATAAAGAGATTAAATTTACATACACTAATACACTAACATATATTTAAAACATAAAATTAAATTTATGTATCTTAGGGTATATACACTAATATATCATACACTAATATATTAAATGATTTACAAAAGATTATAACAAAAAGATAAAAATTAAATTTACATATACACTAATACATATACAAAGAGAAATAACAACAAGTATTTATAAAATAATAACTATGAATAAAATCACATGTAAAAGACATAATAATATTCCCTGATTCATTTTTATTTTTTTCTGATTTTTATAATTTTCTGCTGTTTTTTACGGTTTTCTTCAATTTTTCATAAAAAATAAATTGTTAATGTAAAAAAACTCCCAGCCCAACAGGCCCAGCAGGCCATCACTCCCTCTCCCTTCTCTCCGTCTCTCTGGAAGGTGGGCCCGACCTATCGGGGTCGTCCCCTACCTCCAGCCACCGCCACCACCGCACCGCCCCTTCCACCACCACCACCGCACACCGCACCAGCCCCTTCCTCTTCCACCACCGCCACCGCGGCCGCCCCTTCCCCTTCCACCACCACCACCGCGCTGTAATACCCGAGTTTAAGGACAAAACCAGATATGCACCATATGTGAGTATTAAAAGCCAAATCTCACATATAGCTACGAATAAGGGGTAATATCAAAAGACAACGCATAAAATATATAACATACTTACAATAAAAGAGATAACCTTTAAGCAAACAGTGGATGGACAACTCCAAACTTCGGGTATTAACTTCACTCTACAGGATCCAACTGACTGGTTGATCACAAGCCTAAACTCCTCCTGAGGGGTGGGGGAAATAGCAAGAGTGAGTCCATGTCGAACTCAACAAGTATAGCAACTAGATTGTATAGCTCCCATAATCTCATGATCAATGTGACATAAATAATGTAGAGCATTCAATAATAAATAATGAGTATATTTAACACATAAGAATCATCACCGTCGATGCAAGAATCCCCAAGGCCGTTCATGATCATGAGCGCGGCTAGTATACCAGTTTTACACTCTGCAGAGGTTCTACATCTTTACCCATGAGTCATGATTTACCCTTTCGCCCGAGGTAGCTAATCTCTTAACCCCCTTCCTAGGGAGGCCGGCCGGGATCACTATAAAGCCTTTTAAAAGTTCATCTAACATGTTAGGGTCGTAAGGTTTCCTTTGCGCGCAGATATAGATACCCTCCTTCCAAATGGCACAATGAAGCGCAGCCTATACACATAAGGATAGGGGCTCGCACTATACCCAAAACGGTTCAGCCCCTCCGCCCTTTCGGGTAACCTCTAACAAGCTAGATAAGGTCTTCATACTGAGCTAAAGCCAGAGCCATTACAACCCTCATGGTTGCACTTTATATCGGTTATCACTTACAGATAAATCATCAACTGGCTAAAAAAAGTCATTTTTATCATTTATTACTTAACATTAATCTAGTCACAGGATCATGGTCACAGAAATAAAATCCAAATGCTATATTTGTCTTAATCCAAATGCTCTTGCTTATCCTTTTGCGTTTGCTGATCTTTACTTGTTGCCAAAGTTCTTATCTTGATCACCAAAAACCGCTCTCCGTCTAAACTCGATCATCTCGCTCTCCGTCTAAACTCGATCATCGATCACACAAACAAACGGAGACAAACACACACGAAGCAAACAAGGCTACAATTAGAACAGTACACCAATCATATAAAAACAGTATGAAAAAGTTTATAAAATGATTTTACGCATCGCTACGATTCCATAGATGTAAAGGTCACGAAAACGGAGTTAAAACAAAGAAGTTATGAATTTTCTAAGATTTTATATAGAAAAGTAATTAATTAATTAAGGTCACGAAATTAAAAAGTTTCAAACTGGTGAATTAAGTTTACTAACATATAGAGCTTATTAATACGAATCCAATACAATTTGAATGGGTCAAAACGGAGTTAAGATGAATATTTTATGAGCTAAACAAAACAGTGGCAAATTTTAAATATAAAAAACGTATTTTTAATCTTAGCTGTTTACGTTTTCCAAACCGTCCAAACCGAAAGGCAAAGTGGTTGGGACTCACGTTGGTGGACAGGGAGCAGGTTCACCGGCAGCGACGCTTTCTTGGAGCTATAGCAACGCCGGAGCAGCCGACCGTTCGTAGATGTCGTGTATAGGCGAGACGATGGCGATCACGTTGTAGAGAAGAAAATATAAATTTTATTTTACTACCTTAGGAATTCTCAAATTAGAGGCTTCCCATATGGTAGTGTTTGGTGTGCTTTGTCTAAGGGGTTGGTATATATATATATATGGAGAAAAACTCCCCACCTAAACGTCAACTAGCGATATGGTACTAATTAATTTACAACCTTTATCTTTACTAATAGGCCTAATTAATGATTAAAACCCATTAGTAAATAAAGACATTGACCATTGAGATCATGGGCTTGAGCGTGAGATAAAATGAAATATTTTATTATTTCTGAAATTAATTAATTTGGCAAATAAAATAATCGTAGAGAAGTCCAAAATTATGATATAAGCCATGAAAAATACTCCAAATACTCCAGAAATTCAAGGAAAAATTTCGGAGACATTATGGAACATGAGAAAACCAATAAAGTATTTGGATCTCATGATAAGATAATTTGGAGCATCTAAAAATTAGATTATGCTTACAGAAAAGTGAGAACGGAAGATGGAAAATTCCTACAAAGTTTGTAGAGACTGCTTGATAGAGGAGGAACTAAAAGAAGTTCCTAATAAAAACTTTAGGAAGCTCCTGATAAAAACTTGAGCTTAGAAACAAGGAATTTGGTTGTAGATAAAGATAAAGATGTACGAAGATCGTTCTACTAAACGAAATTTTAAAAACTTTGCTTAGTCTCAACACACAAAGGAGCAACAAACAAACATCACATAAAACATATGTACCAGCATTTATGCACAACAACGTTGCTAAACCCTATGATGAATTTTAATTTAAGGAAAATTTTCATTTTACTATATTTTCATAAGCACAGAAATACAAAATAAATTATTTTTGCTTTATTTTCAAAGAAGCAAAATTTAGGGTGTTACAATTCTACCCCCCTTAAGATGAATCTCGTCCTCGAGATTTGAAAGACAGTGATCAAAGAGATATAGATTTTGAATCTTGTTCACTTCCTTGAGTAGTTATATCTTCATAGCAATGATTCCACTCTCTTACTCCAAGTAGCCTCTCAAATATTCCTAAAATATTGACGAGATATCTAGTGTAGTATGTACGATCCTTCTTTAATCTTATTTCTCCTATCCTTTTTAGACGCTACACATCATATAGTCTTTTAAATTCGCTGTACCGAGTCTCTTGATCCAAGGTGAGTTTCATCACTAAGTTCCAATTATCGGTACCTCTATCACAGTTAAGTTGCTTCACTCTCACAGTATACATACAACTCTGTAGACTTTGGTGTCATCTGATCCTCATACACAACTCTTAATCCATGAGTGTCAGTAATGACAAAAACCTCCATTGGTATTAGCACACTCCAAATAGAATGATATCTCGAAACAAACCAACATACCAAGCACTTGATGTCCTTGTAGATGTTCCAATCATTAACTACTTCTTCTCTTGTAACTTATTTAATTAGGCTACCCCCCTTAAGATGAGGTGAACTATGGGGCACAAGAAAGGTAGCTTGCATGTTTTTCAGACAAGTTAACTAACATTGAGAACTTCTGACATCCAAAGATCTTATGTGCAAGAGAGCAAACAGGTATCCTGAAATTTTCCTCGCGATATGAAGAACATCAGCGTAGTAAAACATATATAACTCTATTATGTGAATCCAATAGAGTTGTAACTTATACCGTTAGAAAACTTATGAAATTCTCTACAACTTTCATGTATAAGACCTTCTTAGATTCTGTCTTTAAGCTTAAGTAGAACAGCCAAACTTAATATCCATTCTGAAAATGTCTCAGCAAAGGTGCAGTAGCTTCGAGAAGATATATCTCGAGCTACTTAACTCATCTGGGGATGATCCTTACATTATTGAAAAGCTTGGGAAATCCTCAACAACTTTTGTATACCACATTTTCCCAGATTCTGTCTTTAACTTGGCTGAAAATAGGAAATGCCAGATCTCTCCAGATCTTGAAACAGAACGGAAACATCCAAGTATAAATATCATATCTCAGGTTCTACTTGTCTAAATAAGTTCCACCTGATACGGTTGGAAAGCATAGAAAATTTTCTAAAACTTTTCTGTAGAACACTTTTCCAAATTCTATAGCTATATTTGTCTAAAATAGTAAGCAACCGAAACTGGTCCAGATTTAACATCTTGTGATTTTCGTAACTTCCAAACCATAATAGCTATGAGGGTGATTCTTGCAGCCGACCGTTCGTAGATGTCGTGTATAGGCGAGACGATGGCGATCACGTTGTAGAGAAGAAAATATAAATTTTATTTTACTGCCTTAGGAATTCTGAAATTAGAGGCTTCCCATATGGTAGTGTTTGGTGTGCTTTGTCTAAGGGGTTGGTACATATATATATATATAGGCAGAAAAACTCCCCACCTCCACGTCGACTAGCGATATGGTACTAATTAATTTGCAACCTTCATCTTTACTAATAGGCCTAATTAATTATTAAAGCCCATTAGTAAATAGAGACATTGGCCATTGAGATCATGGGCTTGAGCGTAAGATAAAATGAAAGATTTTATTATTTTCGAAATTAATTAATTTGGCGAATAAAATAATCCTAGAAAAGTCCAGAATTATGATTTAAGCCATGAAAAATACTCCAAATACTCCAGAAATTCAAGGAAAAATCTCGGAGATATTATGGAACATGAGAAAACCAATTAAGGTATTTGGATCTCGTGATAAGATAATTTGGAGCATCTAAAAATTAGATTATGCTTACAGAAAAGTGAGAACGGAAGGTGGAAAATTCCTACAAAGTTTGTAGAGACTGCTTGATGGACGAGGAACTAAAAGAAGTACTTTGAGTGACAAAGAAAAAATTTTAGCAAGCTTCTAATAAAAACTTAAGCTTAGAAACAAGGAATTTGGTTGTAGATAAAGATAAAGATGTACGAAGATCGTTCTACTAAACGAAACTTTAAAAACTTTGCTTTGCCTCAACACACAAAGGAGCAACAAACAAACATCACATAAAACATATGTACTAGCATGTATGCACAACAACGTTTCATTTTACTATATTTTCATAAGCACAGAAATACAAAATAAATTATTTTTGCTTTATTTTCAAAGAAGCAAAATTTAGGGTGTTACACGCGCCCGCCCCCCTTTCCCGTCCGGTGCAGCGCCACCACCGCGCCCCCACCACAGCTGCCGCCACGTCGAGGATCCGCAGGGAGAGAGAGAGAGAGCGGGCGGAGGAGAGGCTCACCGCGGGACGACGTTGAGGACGGCAGCAACGGTGTCGATGGTGTCGATGGCGGCAGAAAATTTCGGCAGCCTGTCGGCTTAGTTTTAATGAACAGGGCGCCAGACTTAGAAAATTTTTGGACGGAGGAGACCGAGGGATATATAGATTGGCATTAGTACTAGCGGTTGTCTTAGTCAACCGCCTGTAGAAACCATTTCTACATGCGGTTGACTAAGACAACCGGCAATACTAATGCATTAGTACTGGCGGTTGCCTAAGACAACCGCCAATACTAATGCATTAGTACAGGCGGTTCAGTCAAAGGGCCGCCTGTATAAATATATTTTCAGTTTATTTAAAGTTTTATTTGTATATTTTTAGAAATTTTTAAATGATTCAAAAAATCATATGTTAAAAATTATTTGTCCTAAATTAGTGAATAAATTTTTGTTGTGTTCCTATTGACCAGATACACATGTTAAAAACATGAAATTTCATGTTTGAGGTACTTTGTATGCAGGTTTATTTAAAATGATTTAAATTGAATATGTGCCTCATATCTTGTTTAATACATAAATAATTCTAGGAATACTAGAAAAATATAAATCTAATTTTG
Source organism: Sorghum bicolor (assembly GCF_000003195.3). Classification (NCBI taxonomy): domain Eukaryota; kingdom Viridiplantae; phylum Streptophyta; class Magnoliopsida; order Poales; family Poaceae; genus Sorghum; species Sorghum bicolor. The sequence goes on from NC_012874.2 coordinate 22,200,527, forward strand.
TTAGTTTTATTGTAGTGTGTAAATGCTATGAAAAATATATTCCTTTGTGTAATTTATCGTTGACAATATAAATGTGAGGAACCCATATGTTTGAGCATAGTTCGGTGAAATGGCTCTTCTACGTTTGTGAAGCATGTATCTTATGCCTATCTCCAAATGTCTTGAAATTTTATTGGCAAGCTTCTACACTCAAATGATAACCCCACACAAGATCTTAGGATTTTCTGGTCATGCAAGCTATTATTACATTTTTCTTTGTGCTAAATGAGATGAAAAATGGTGGACTACACCTTGATCCCACTAGGTTTTCCCACCAACCACAATGAAGTTTTATTTCCTATGGTATATAAGACCCTATGGAGAAGTTTGGCACTATTTGAAGTCATTTCAGGGGTAGACTTAGTTCAAGCGCTAATAAGTGGGTGACGTCGCGCGGAAATTCAATTAAACCGGATAAAGTAACAAACCACATCAGAAAAATCCCAAACTTGGTGGATTGAACATCAATGGCACTAGTAAGCCTTGGTAAAATTTTGAGACCAATAGATATCAAAGTTTTACGACATGGTAAGTCTTAGTTGTAGAAATAAGTATAGGGTCTTACATGTAGAAATAGAGAAGGGCACATAGCATAAGGTACACATTTTATCATAAATGGATTACATGGCAAATGACAAATAAAATCTAGGCAGCTATTGTTCTTCCTTGTCCATCATGACACAACTAAGGCAACAACCTCTGTGGAATGCTTCGCTCAACATTCCTTATCTTTACTGGATGGTCATCTACAAAGAGAGATATGTCACTAAACTAGTTAAATTCATCCAAGTCAGATACACCATCAACTCTGATGGCCTATTGCTTTCCAGGGAAAACTACGTGCTTTGGATGGTCGGTAATTTTATTCTTATCATTAGGAGAGAGGACCTACTCAGCATAGAAGACCTGTGCAGCACGGTTAGCCATTATCCATGGATCATGTTTGTAGCCTACCTTGCTTAGATCTAGAACTCTAACCCCATAGTTGTCCACATTGATATGTTTGTCTTCAACCCATTAACACCAAAATACAGGGATCTGAAAAATGTACCGTAGTCTATTTCTCATATGTCCTCAACAAAGCCAAAGTAAGTTGTTTTCTCACCAGTTTGAGAGTTTAAGGCGTCGCATCGAACACCACTGTTTTGTGCCATGCTCTTTTGGTCCTTGGACTTGGTACAGAACGTGAAGCCACTAATGTCATATGTTTGCCAAGTCATGACCTAGCGAGATGGCCCAGATGCCAAGACCTTGATGGTGCAATCCTCGAGTGTTTCCCCATCTGGAATGTCCTGCTCCCTTAGCCATGAGGTGAACTGATTCTTATGTTCCTTCATTATCCTTTCATCATCTGTGTGCCCATGATTATGTTTTTTGAAACTCTTCAATGTGTAGATTGATCAAAGGCTCCATTATCGAGAGCTGATGCAGGATGCTGTGATGTGCTTCGAGGACTGAATTGTAATCTTTTGGGACGTATGATTTCTTTCCCATCCTACCTCTTCCATTCAGCCTACCCTCGTGTCGTGACGGAGGCAAACCTATTGCAACCTGGTCTTTTAGGACCCTATTGTAGAATGGATCTCTGGACTCAGTGGCCTCTTCGGTTAAGTACCCCTCTACCATAGACGCCTCTGGACGAGCACGAGTTGATACATAGCCATTTAGAATTGACATGAAATGTTCATACGTCCACATCTCATGCAAATACATGGGACCCAATGCCTCTATTTGTGAAACCAAGTGCACCACAAGGTGAACCGTCACATCAAAGAATGTTGGGGGGAAACACATCTCAAACTGTGACACTGTCTCCACTGCGAATGCCTTAAGAGATGCCAACTCATCATGTTCAATCACATTCTGTGAGATCCTATTGAAGAAGTAGCACAACCGCGTAACTGCAACCTTTATTCACATCGGGTTTATAGCCCTAATGGCAATAGGGAGGAAAGTAGTCAGTATGACATGACAATCATGTGAGTTGTAGTTGGTGATTGTAAGGTCTTTCGTTGACACAACACTTCGTATGCTAGAGCAGAATCCAGATGGGACTTTCAATTTCTTCAACCACACACACATCGCATGTTTCTCTTCATTGTTGAGGTTGTAGATTGCTGTCGGGAGGTGGTACTTCCCATTTTCTAGCCTAACAGGGTGAAGTTCTTTTCTTATGCCTAACTATACCATGTCCAGGCGTGAATTTAATCCTTCCTTTGTCTGGCCCGTCATGTCCAACAAGGAGCCAATTATGCTTTCAAACAAGTTCTCCTGAACGTGCATACCATCGATCGCGTGGCTGACGTCTAACTCTAGCCAGTATTCCAAATACTCAAAGAAAATCGACTTCTCGAATGTAGCCCCTAGAGTTGGTATGACATTCTTTCTTGGTTTTCCATCTTTTGTCTTCTTCCCAAAAACAAAGTTGAGTTTGCTGACTATGCTGAAAACTCTTTGGCCTTTAATGTTACCTGATCGAGCAGTAGTCTATAGTTCACTATTATTGTCAAAGTACTTATTAATCTTTTTCAGCCGGTACCTGTATCCTTTTGATAAGAAGCGTCTGTGCCTCATGTACACTATCTTCTTAGATGTAGTTAGGGACACAAGCGGTATCATCTATGCATACCACACAACGAAGCTTTCCCTTGAACTGCCCTGATAATGTAAAGAGAGTTGTGTAGTCATTGATCGTAACAAAGATAATTTCTCTTAGTGTGAATGATTCTTTGCAGTACTCATCCAACATTTGAACACCTGTTTCCCTCAGTATCTTCATGTCTTGCATTAAGGTCTCCAAGAAAACATCCATATCAACTCCAGGTTGTGTATGTCCATAGATAAGGATGGTTAGTAAAAGGTACTTTCGCTTCTGCATCAACCATGGAGGGAGGTTGTAGATGGTGAGGATCACTGGCCATGTGCTGTGCTTGCTGCTCCTCTCAGCAAATGGATTCATTCTGTCAGTACTCAGTGCGAACCTAACATTCCTTGGTTCAGTAACAAAGTCCTTGTGGTTTTCATTGAAATCTTTCCACTGCTGGCCATCGGCTGGGTGCCGAAGCTTCCCATCGTCTTTGTGCTCATCAGAAGCATGCCAGCTCATGAGTTGGGCATCCTCTGGATTAGGAAAGAAATACCTCAATGGATCGATCACAGGAAGGTACCACATCACCAAAGCAGGAATATTTTTCTGCCCATAATAGTCTACTTCTTCCTTTTCTTTGCGGGTGGGTTTTGAACTACTCTTCTAGGTCTTTTGTTGGGCCTTCTTTCGTTTTTTCCCTTAGGCACAGAGGCAACACACTCTTCCTCTATGTAGTCTTTATTTGTCTTGTACCTACTTGCACCACACTTGGGATAGCTGTCCAAGTCCCTATAATCATCCCCTCAATATAGGATACAATGATTTCTACAAGCATGGATCTTCTCAACACCGATTGTGAGTGGGCTGATTATCTTCTTTGCATAATATGTGTTAGCAGGCACTTTGTTATCCTTAGGAAGCATGTCTGCGATAATGCTTAAGAATGCATCAAAGCCAGCATCAGAAAGACCATATCTAGCTTTGCACACCAACAACTTTAGCACAAACCGCAGTGTCGTGATCTCTTTGGTGCAACCCTTGGACTCATCATACAAAGGCTCTTCTACTACCTTCATTAGGGCCTCCATACCTTTCATGAAGAACAATGATGGATCTTCCGTATGACGATGCAACATTGCCTCTAGAAATTCTGCATCTTCCGGAGCCATGTTAGTTTTGGTGCCATCTTCATTTCCTCCAGTAAAACCATGATCAGGAACATTTGGTACAACATGTTCAGTGGCTAGACCATCGGTATCAGGTTGTTGTGTCTCGTGTACGAACTCAAACCCGTCAACAATTCCAGTTGTATAAGGCACAAAGCTACCCGCTCCATGCTATGTCTAAATCAAGTAATCTTTCATAAATCCTCGACGGACCAGATGAGTAAGGATTTGTTGAATGTCATCAGATACAATAAGATTTCTACAATCCATGCATGGAGAATGTATGTGCGTCTTTCTTGTTCTTGAAGCATGGTTTCGAGCAGCATCAATAAACCTCTAGACCTTACTTATGTATGCTGGATCTAGTCTTGATAAATTATACATCCAAAATGACCTCTCCATCACTACTTGTGTTGACACCATTTTTGGACACATGCATAGGGACCAGTAGAGTACAAGATCGGCAGGTGGAGCAACGGTAACTAGACTGTAGAAGAGTTGCCGATGAGGAAGGTTGCCGATGAAGGGACTATTGAGTATGACTAAGTCCAGGAGTAGTGGCGCGTTCCTAACCGATAACCGATATCAATGTTTGTAACACCCCAGTGTTATGGTTGCATTAATCATGTGCATAGCATGAGCATCATCATCCACTCAAAGCATATCATGATCATCATCTATCTTGAGCCATGTCATTCTATGCAAAGTTGTGTTTTAAATTGCTTAATTGGGCTTCCTATGCTTATGTTTGAGAGAACCATGCTTGTGTTTGTGCTCTATGCTTTGGTAATTAGTTTATCTATGCTTAACTTAACCTTGGGAACAATGTTCATGTTGATCACTTCTCCAAAATAATCACCTAAGTCATACTTATGTAAATAGGCCCTAGAAACCTCTTTTGCTTAGGCTTTTAAAAAGTATTTCATAAATTGTTTGCATGTCAAAACTTCCTACAGAAAAGTTGTAGCAAATTTTATAAGGAACAAAAGTTGTTTTATGGCCATCTCAAGAAAATGATCACAAATAGCTCAAAAGTGACCCACAAGGCAGATTTGGGGCTGTTTCCAACACATAGAAAAATTTCTAAGTCCGGGAACACAAACGGTTTGCTCGATCGATTTTGGAAACTCTATATCTCTCAATCCAGGCCGATCTAGCTTTTGCTCCAGTTGGCAAAGTTGTAGACCTCGGCTAGTACTCCAACTTTGTCAACTACATCATCTCCTGGTTCGTGCTGGTTTAGGAGATAATCGTCGTCAAAGTAGCTCTGTCAGTCGGCCATCGCTTTGTCTGAATCGGAATGGAGCTCGCCGACGTGGCCGACCGGCGGCAGAGCAACGGCGACATTTGTCATCCGTACGCCGTTTCCGGCCCCGCTTGTCAGCTCCCAACGCGTGCATGAAGTCCACGGCGTCGCCCCGAGCGGAGTGGACGCGTCCACTTCCTCTCTGCCTCGCCTCTCTCGCCAGAAGAGCGCCCGCAGCGAGCTCACCGTCGCGAGCTCAATCCGGCGAGCTCGTGCGCGCTCCTTGCTGCGTTTCCGTCCACCAAAATCCACCCACAGCTCCGCATTGAGCTGCTCTTCACTTCCCACCCTCTAACTTGCCGCGAAACCCACCGGTGAGCCGCCATTCCCTTCTTTCCCCAAATCGGGTCGCCGTGACCATCTTTTCGGGCGAGCCCAATGCCGAGCCCTGTGAAGCCTCTTGTCTCCTCTGGTCAGGTCGTAGAGGTAGAGTAGGTCCTTAGCGAGCGTTTGCGCCACTTGCTAGACGCTCTACCGAGCTCTCCGTCGCCAGACACGATGCGCAAAAATCGCCGTTGGTTTGGGGATCACGTTGCTAGAGTCTGGGGATCACGTTGGTGCCCTTGGTTTGGCCGGAGACCTCGCCGTCACGGAGAAATCGCCGGCGAAAGTCGCCTCGGCCGTGAGGAAGAAGAACCTGACAGCCGGGGTCCACTGTCAGTGTCACCTCCTTCCCTCCTTTTCTTTTATTCAAAATCTGGATTTTTGGCTTTCTTGCAAAAATCATATCCCCTGTTTCTGAGATCCAAAAATTGTGAAACCAATTTTGTGGTATCCCTTGAGATGGCTAGTTTTTAATAAAAATATAAAATGAACCATGTTTTCTAGGAAAATATTTATTAAGTATTTAATCTTGTTAATCATGGATAAATTCATATCTCTGGTTATACTGTTTTGTTTGCTCTGAAAATTTTATGGTAATCTCTGTGTGGTATTAGAGTGCTTTGATAAATATTTTATGATTTTTGGAGTAATGCAACTCTGATATGTAATTTATGATTGAACTTTGGCTTTTTTATTAATTAAATCATATAAAATAATTGGTGCTGATGCTGGTGTTCTACTTTGGTAGAAAACATGTTTATGGTATTCCTAAGATATAAATAATCTGAAGTCTGTTGTTTGGTACCATATAAGTCATGTTTTCCAATTTATGAAAAAAGCACCTAGCTACATGGTAAATGTATATCTTTAACTTGGTATGTGCAATTGCTCTTAAATTTCTCTGGTGATGCTTTGATGCTATACTTGTGCTCTTGTAATTTTTGTAGATTTTTCTGAGCACTTTGACTAGTATCTTGTAATTATGCTTCTTTCTAGAATTAATTAATAAATGCCTTGTTAAGTAAATGTTTGGGGGTTATCATCTGGTGTTCTGGTAATCTGGTGATATGCTTGTGCTCATAAGCCATGTGGTTGGCCTGGTTTATGTTTTGGTTATGTCATCAAATAATTAATTATAGGGTTAAAGGCTGTTCTGGACAGCAAGGGAGCAATTTAACTTTTGTTTAATGATAATTTGGTTTTCTGAGAATCTTATCTAAATCAAAGTTGTTGTAAACTTATTGAACTAGCTGTGGTTTAAATTTGGGATCATTTGGTCCAGTAGTTTGAAAGTTATGGCTGTTCCAAGTTGGGTTCCAGAAATAGGTGCTCTCTGTTTTTCTGGGATAGAACCTGGAACTTTGTTTAAATGACTGGTTTAATTTATGAATATTGCTGTGATGTTTAAAGATGAATTATAGACAATTTCATAAGCTTTCTAGAATGTCCTCACTTAGATTGGTTGGATCTTTGTGGTAATAGTTATGATCTGTTTACTGAGCTACTCTCGTTCTATGTTGCTTGCTGTTATGTGCTATCATGATAGGTTTTGGGTTAGGATAACTTGTTAACTTGTGTGGACTTGTTATAACTTTTGCTCCGTAAATGAGTGTCCAGTGAGTCGCTTATGCATCAAGCATTCATCCTTTTGTATGCACACCTTCTTATTCAATGAGCATGCAATAGGTGCATCGGACGCGGCAGTCTCCTTCGATCTACAAGTGAATCCCGAAGGCCAGGAGGGCAGCCAGGAGGTGGAGGTCAAGCAAGTCGGACTCGAGGAGCCCGAAGGAGAACAAGTTGAGTGCCCAAATCACGAGCCAGCCTCGTTCGTGAAAGGCAAGCCCCGGAGCATTCTAAGTCTCCCTTTACTTTTGAAAGTTTATTTAATATGTTATATCTATTGGTGCATTAAGTATAGGAGTTGTGATGAAGCCTTTGCTGCATTTTACTCCATCCTTGTCCAGATACTCACCATACCCTGGTTATAGAGTTAGGATCGAGTAGCAGCTGAGCCATGCTTAAACGGTAGAAGTCGGGTGATTTCCTGTCACCTGCACGATATAGGGTTATGTCGGATCACGATGGTCTATATGTGCTATCGTGGATGGAACCTGATTAATTTGACTTAAGCCGGGCGGAGTTTTGCAAGTTTGTAGTAACTCCGTCTGTGGCAGCTAAGGACCGATCGTTGTACGTCCTCTTGTCATGTTGAACGCATTCCTGACACTTAGTTGGCCGGATAACTCCTTCCGACCGCGAAGCCGAGTAGTATGACTCAGGTCGGAAGACCGGCAAGTATAAAGTGCGTACTACCGGAGGAAGTGCGGTGTGCGGGGGACCATTGGCGTAAGCCCAAAGGCAGGTGAGTTAAAATTCCTGACCTCCCTGGCAGAGTGGTAGCCCTGGGAGTGCGGCGCTGATTGGAGCCGCGATTCCTGAGTTGTACCAAAGGTGACCCGTTGGCTCTCCGACGAGGGATGCTTGGGTGAGTGCTAGGAATAACCCTCCAGCTGGATAGGAATTCGATTCGAATTGCCATCTCTGCCGGTCAGTGAGAACTTGACAGAGCAGCGGCAAACGTAGCATTCACTAATGAACTTGGTTCATGATAATGATGATAGTAAGAAGAACTATGATGAACTTGATATGGTTATTATTGCTTGTATTAATCAAGTGATGTGTTGTAGTACAGGAGCTAATCTAGTGGTAGGCTGATGATAAATAAATATGATGCTCTTACATTGTGTTAGTCCTAATAAAGGCTTTTGGCAAAATGTCGAGTCAACCAGCTCTACTTTTATATCTTAGCCTTGCATGATCCTTGGTGTCTTTTATGTTTTACAAGACGGGTAAGTCTAGCTGAGTACATTCTCATACTCAGGGTTTATTCCCACCTGTTGCAGATGACATCTTCTATGACGGTTTCTGCAAGACCTGTCTCCATCCCGCTGGGGATGAGGACTAACCGTTGGGCACGGTTCTCTAACAACCTCGTATCTGATGCTTTTGGAAGGATGGTGTAGACTCTGGCAATAACCAAAAACTTGTGAACTGAACTTTGAACAAGTGTGTGTAATTATTTTGGTTCCGCTACTTCGAACTTGTGTTGTAATAACTTAATAACTCCGATGTGGTGCCGCATCGACGGCAATGAATGACTATGTAACATTCGCTGTGTTTATGTTGAATTATTACGATCTTGGTTGTGTTGCAAGTTGGTTTGATGTCCTTCGTCATTCCAATTGACTACCGGGATTATATGGGCTCAAGTTTGGAAACTTGATTGCTTGTCGATCGTTTCTACACTTGAACTCTTATAATTTGGTCAGTTCTGTGACAGCTGGTATCGGAGCAAGTTCAGCATTATAAATGCAGCGTTTGTGTATTTAAAAACAAAAGAGTTTTTAAATAAAATGGTGTAAATCAATAATTAAGTTATGTCAGTGGTCGAATCCTCCTTGCCCACATAAGGACTATAGGTGGCTATTTAAGTATTGACTTGGGGGGTTTTATTTATGCATCTCCGGCAGTACTCAGGTATGGATGTGTGATGACCGCACTATGGTACCCTGTGGTCTAATGGTGGAGGTAGCCTTCATATGTGAATTAGCCACATATGTCGCTAGATTTAAATTATGCAACGTCGCACCTACGCTCTGGTAAGTGTGAGCTGTGAGAGCATGATCGTCCAAACGGCGGTCTAGGGGAGTGTTCGCGGTGGTTTTCTGGAGTGGTTACATGTCAAAACCATGGAACCACGAAAGAAACTTAATTGGGGAGCATTTAATTTTTCGGGTAGCTGTGGTGTCATTGTTTGTGCATGAGGGCATGTCCAAGTAATGTGCACTTAGTTTACTGCTTTCTTGAGTGATATATTGGGAACTGTTGGGCTGAAATGAAGTTCTCTGCAGGTACTCTAACAGCGCACGTGTAAATCGATAGTATCGTATCGAGAGACGAATGTATGCCACCGTATATCCGTTAGAATATTAATTCTTTAAGTTTGTGAGGACGTACGGTTCGTGCATGCATCATGTCGCATTCATACATACATTCTGTCTGCTCATTCTCTTACAATTTCGTCCCTTTTTAAATAAATAAATGTTGCTTAACTAATCCTCTTTTACCCATGGTATTCCTATTCCTTTCCACAGATGGACGCACCCGCCTAGTGACACGTTCTTGCGCGAGTTTGGCACTCCTACCCTGCTCTGGAGAGTGTTACAGACTGTCGGGTATACTGAGCCACCTCAGTATTCCTGGTGGGAGTTGGAGAGCACGGGAGGGATGCAGTGGTTTGCTGTGCAGGGAGTTGTCCCTCCACATGGAGACAAGCCTGCATGGACAGGCTGGACTTGTAACTCAGATGGGCAGACTCCCTAGGAGGCAGCTCAGGTTGCAGCAAAGACTATCCTGCTCGATATCTGTCAGAGGTGTGGTGATGAGCTGACGGGGGGACCAGCGGCCTCTATTCCCCGTGCTAACCCAGCTGCAGCGGAGTGGAAGCAGGCTGATAGTTGTGCTTTGGTTCGAGGCAGGGGAGAGAGAGCTGAGAGTTCTAGTCCTGCTATGAGTGCTATGATGGCGGTGCTCAAGCTGATCAGTCAGCGAGAGGACGCCTATGCACAGGTGATGGTAGCTGTTCGCCGAGCTCAGGAGATGCAACGGAAGGCTGAAAAGCGTGCTCGCAAGTTTCGCAAGCAAGCTAGACTCTTGGAGCAAGCTCAGAAGGACCGCAATGACTGGGAAGACATTGCGGAGTACCGTAGGCAGCAGTGGGTGAAGGCCATTAGAGAGAGAGATCATAAGCAGGATCAGATGAGCCAGTTAGCTAGAGAGAAGGAGACAGTGCAGGAGCGCTTGGTGCAGATCACTCGTGAGAGGGACACTGCACTCCGCGTGTCGGAGAATAGGTGCCGGGCATGGGAGATGCACCGAGTTCAATCTCTTGAGCGGGAGAACTATCTGCAGGATCAGATTGAGGCTGGTCTTGTAGAGATTCACCGTCTCAACAACTTGCTACACCCTATTCCTCGCCCTATACCCGTGTATCTAGAGGTGGGACCTCAGGTGATTGTGGCCGATGATGATGGTATGGAGGTCGATGGACCAGCAGCGGCTGCACCACCTTTGCACGAGGACGTGGAGGATGAGGAGCTTGAGCCGGTTAGCGACGAGGATGGAGAGGCAATCTTCGACGCTGACTCGGACGACGAGCCTGGAGTGTATGGAGTAGTGGGTAGTGTCTTGTGGGGATCTTTTGTAGTCTGGCAGCTAGCCGTGGTGCTTTTGTAACCATGTTGTAATCCGGAATCTTGACATTGACTCATGGCATGTACTGTGATGGTGTAATAACTTTATGGACCCAATGTGCAATCTTAACATGTTTGTTATGTTATGACGATGTTTTCCGTTGTGGTGCATATTGCGGATATCTCTGTTATGTGTTGGATCGGTGATGTTGTTTTGTGGAATTGAATTATTGTGCCTTTCTGTAAAGCTATTCTCTCGAATACTTTCAGGCATGAATATAAGTTCTTCTGCGGCAAATCTTGTCATCATCAATGCTCACTGACTGTGTCTTTACAGATGTCTCGTGGCACCCGAGGTGCGGAACAGCGTGCAAACATGAATCCACCTCCTCCTCCTCCACCACCCAATCCTGCTGAGTTAATGCAAATGGTGGTGGACAATCAGAGGATGCTCACTGCGACCATCAATCGGATGGCGAATCAGGGTGGTCGTAATGCACATGAAGGACCAGCTCCTAACCAGTACAGTAGCTTCAAGGACTTCATGGATACAAAGCCCCCACCTTTCAGAGAAGCTGAAGAACCCCTTCAAGCTGAAGAATGCCTGAACACGGTGGAACAAAAGTTTTGCTTGCTTCGGTTGACTGAAGGTTTGAAGGCAGAGTATGCAGCTCATCAACTGCAGGGTCCAGCAGGCATCTGGTGGAATCAGTATCGGGAAGCTCTTCCAGCCGACACTGTGCTTGACTGGAATCTGTTCCGTGATGCTTTTAAAGGGCATTTCATTCCTCCTGGTGTTATGGAGATAAAACATACCGAGTTCATGCAGTTAACTCAGGGCAACAAGACTTTGAAGGAGTATTTGCATGCTTTCAATCATTTGTCGAGGTACACTCCTGAGTTGGTGAACACGGAGATGAAAAAGATTGCTAGTTTTAAGCGGGGTTTGGGCCCCAAGTTGCTGAAGACTCTGGGCCGCACTAAGTGTGCAACGTTCAATGAGTTTGTGAGTGATGCTCTCACTCAAGAGAACTATAACACTGTGTACACTGCGACCAAGACTCGCAAGAGGGTTTTTGAGGCCGGGACAGGGTCATCCCAGTCCAAGGCTCCAGTGGCAGCTAAGCCACCGTTCCGCGCTCCAACACCTAACCAGCGGTACCGCCCTCCAGTGAAGAAGAATCAGGCCAATACGGGTTTTCACAAGGGGTACTCTATTGCTCTTCCTAGGGGCAACACGGGTCCCAACTATGCCAAGACTCCACCTGCCAACCGTCCGTGCTGGAACTGCAACCAGACCGGGCACTGGCAGAGCAACTGTCCTTACCCGCCAAAGAAGGGCAATCAGGGGAACGTCCGTCAGGGGCGTGTTCACTACACCACTGTAGAAGCAATCCCTGCTGGTGAGGTAGTCACGGCTGGTAAGTTTCTGGTCAATCAACATGATGCACTCGTGCTTTTTGATTCAGGAGCATCGCATTCTTTTGTGAGTTCTGAATTTGTGTCTAAGCATGATATCAAGGCAATTACACTTGATATGGGCAGTTATTGTATTAGTGCTGCGGGAAATGATATTTCCACCAATCAAGTGGTTCTGGGGGCAACTCTGGAAACAGGAGGCCGTCAGTTTCTTGCTGATTTGGTTGTTCTACCCGGTGTGGGCATAGATGTAATTCTAGGGATGAAGTGGATGAGTGGTAACGGAGTTCTTATCGACACCACCACTCGTGTAGTGATGTTGAAAGACCCAAATACCAAGGAGGCATTTCTAGTGCAACTCCCTCGTGATATTCAAATCCGTAGCACGGTAAATGCAGTTACATCTAAGGCTATTCAGGACATTCCGGTGGTGTGTGAGTTTCCGGATGTATTTCCTGATGATTTACCCAGGCTTCCTCCGGATCGGGATGTGGAGTTCAAAATTGAGTTGATTCCAGGTACCGCTCCTATCTCTAGAAGGCCTTATAGAATGCCACCCAACGAATTAGCTGAGCTTAAGACCCAACTAAATGAGTTGTTGAAGAAGGGTCTTATCCGTCCTCGTTCCTCTCCTTGGGGTTGTCCGGCTATCTTTGTGAAGAAGAAGGATCAATCTTTGCGCATGTGTGTGGACTATCGTCCCCTAAATGCGGTGACTACCAAGAACAAATACCCTCTTCCTCGCATTGATATTTTGTTTGATCAGTTGTCTAAAGCTAAGGTATTCTCCAAGATTGATTTGCGATCTGGGTACCATCAGATCAAGATCCGTCCTGAAGATGTACCTAAGACAGCTGTCTCGACGAGGTATGGGTTGTATGAGTATCTCGTCATGTCCTTTGGTCTTACAAATACACCTGCTCACTTCATGTATCTCATGAATTCGGTGGTCGTGCCCGAATTGGACAAGTTTGTGGTGGTCTTCATTGATGATATCTTGGTATATTCCTGCAATGAAGAGGAGCATGCAGAGCATCTGCGTATAGTGTTGTCGTGTTTTCGCGAACATCAGCTTTATGCCAAGTTTAGCAAATGCGAGTTTTGGCTGAAGAAAGTACCTTTCTTGGGCCATGCCTTATCTGAAGAAGGCATATTGGTGGACCCAGCCAAGGTGCAAGAGGTGCTGGATTGGAAAGTTCCAACTTCGGTACACGAGGTTCGGAGTTTTCTTGGTCTGGCTGGATATTATCGTCGATTCATTCCTGAATTCTCAAAAATATCCAAGCCTATGACTCGGCTGCTTCAGAAGGATGAGAAGTTTGTGTGGACGCCTGAGTGTGAAGAGGCATTCCACAAGTTGAGGACATTGCTGACCTCAGCTCCTGTTCTAGCTCAGCCCGATATCGAGAAGCCTTTCGATGTCTTCTGCGACGCGTCAGGCATCGGTTTAGGCTGTGTGTTGATGCAAGAAGGTCACTTTATCACAAATGCCTCGCGCCAACTTCGAAAGCATGAGGTCAATTACCCTACTCATGACTTAGAATTGGCAGCAGTTGTTAATGCTTTGAAAATCTGGAGGCATTATTTGCTGGGTAATCTGTGTAATATCTACGCCGATCATAAGAGCCTCAAGTATATCTTCACTCAACCTGAACTGAACATGCGGCAGCGAAGGTGGCTTGAGTTGATTAAAGATTATAATCTACAAGTGCACTATCATCCGGGCAAGGCAAACGTGGTTGCGGATGCTTTAGTCGGAAAGCGCACTGTCACCCCATCCAAGTGGAAGATCCGTTGTTGTCACATCTTATGCATCCACTTGTGCTCAACCAGATTTCTCTGGAGAGTACTCTTCGCAATCGAGTCATCGAATTGCAGCAAACATATGTAGGCATCCACCACATAAAGAGGAAAATGAAAGAAGGAGAAACTAAGCATTTCCGAGTCGATGAGAACGGAATTCTTTGGTTCAAAGATCGACTAGTGGTCCCAAAAGACCGTGAGCTGCGAAATCAGATCTTGTCTGGAGCTCATTCATCCAAATTGTCTATCCATCTTGGTAGTAGCAAGATGTATCAGGATTTAAAACCTTTGTTTTGGTGGACAAAGATGAAAAAGGAGATTGCTGCTTTTGTCGCTCGTTGTGACAATTGTTGTCGTGTGAAGGCTGTTCACATGAAAGCTGGTTTGCTTCAACTCTTATCAATTCCTGGTTGGAAATGGGAAGAAGTCAGCATGGATTTCATCAGTGGACTCCCAACTTCTGTTAAGGGTTACGACTCCATCTGGGTGATTGTAGATCGTTTGACCAAGATTGCTCGATTTATTCCAGTCCGAACCGACTATCGTCCACATCAATATGCAGAACTGTATTTCGAGCACATTGTTCGTCAGTATGGTGTGCCTCGAACTATTGTATCAGATCGTGGACCACAGTTCACTGCTCATTTTTGGGAATGTCTGCATGAGCAGATTGGTACTCATTTAGTCCGTAGCTCTGCTTATCATCCCCAAACCGCAGGTCAAACTGAAAGGGTTAACCAAATCCTTGAGGACATGTTGAGGGCATGTGCTCTCTCTTCAAAAGGTTCTTGGGTTAAGTGGTTGCCATTAGCTGAGTTCTCCTACAACAATAGTTATCAGGAGAGTATCAAGATGGCTCCATTTGAAGCCCTATATGGTCGAAAGTGTCGAACCCCGTTGAATTGGGTACAAGCCGGAGAACGAAGGTATTATGGCATCGATTTCATGAACGAAGCAGAGTAGAAAGTCCGTACCATCTAGCAACATCTGGAAGCTGCTCAAGCTCCTCAGAAAAGTTATGCTGACAAAAGAAGGAAACCGATTGAGTTTTCAGTTGGTGACCATGTGTATATCAAGGTGTCTCCGATGAAGGGTGTACAAAGGTTCGGAGTCAAGCGAAAGCTTGCACCTCGTTATGTGGGACCTTATCGGATTCTCGAAAAGAAAGGGAATGTGGCGTACAAAGTTCAACTCCCAGTTGCGCTTCGAGCTATTTTCCCTGTCTTCCACGTATCACAATTAAAGAAGTGCCTTCGTGTACCGGAGGAACGAGTGGAAGTTCGAGATATCAAGTTGAAGTCAGACCTGGTGTATGAGAAGAAACCCGTAGCGATTCTTGATCGCAAGGAACGGGAGACTCGTAATCGTGTGGTTAAGTTCTACAAGGTGTTGTGGAGTAACCACGGGGAAGAAGATGCTACTTGGGATACGGAGGATTATTTAAGAGAAGTTTACAAAACATTCTTCAAAAATCAGTAAGCTTTCAAATCTCGCGATGTGATTTTTGTAAGGGGGGAGGGCTGTAACATCCCAGTGTTATGGTTGCATTAATCATGTGCATAGCATGAGCATCATCATCTACTCAAAGCATATCATGATCATCATCTATCTTGAGCCATGTCATTCTATGCAAAGTTGTGTTTTAAATTGCTTAATTGGGCTTCCTATGCTTATGTTTGAGTGAACCATGCTTGTGTTTGTGCTCTATGCTTTGGCAATTAGTTTATCTATGCTTAACATAACCTTGGGAACAATGTTCATGTTGATCACTTCTCCAAAATAATCACCTAAGTCATACTTATGTAAATAGGCCCTAGAAACCTCTTTTGCTTAGGCTTTTAAAAAGTGTTTCATAAAATTTTTGCATGTCAAAACTTCCTACAGAAAAGTTGTAGCAATTTTTATAAGGAACAAAAGTTGTTTTATGGCCATCTCATGAAAATGACCACAAATAGCTCAAAAGTGACCCACAAGGCAGATTTGGGGCTGTTTCCAACACTTAGAAAAATTTCTAAGTCCGGGAACACAAACAGTTTGCTCGATCAATTTTGGAAACTCTATATCTCTCAATCCAGGCCGATCTAGCTTTTTCTCTAGTTGGAAAGTTGTAGATCTCGGCTAGTACTCCAACTTTGTCAACTACATCATCTCCTGGTTCGCGATGGTTTAGGAGATAATCGTCGTCAAAGTAGCTCTGTCAGTCGGCCATCGCTTTGTCTGAATCGGAATGGAGCTCGCCGACGTGGCCGACCGGCGGTAGAGCAACGGCGACATTTGTTGTCCGTACGCCATTTCCGGCCCCGCTTGTCAGCTCCCAACGTGTGCATGAAGTCCACGGCATCGCCCCGAGCGGAGTGGACGCGTCCACTTCCTCTCTGCCTCGCCTCTCTCGCCAGAAGAGCGCCCGCAGTGAGCTCACCGTCGCGAGCTCACTCCGTCGAGCTCGTGCGCGCTCCTCGCTGCGTTTCTGTCTACCAAAATCCACCCACAGCTCCGCCGTGAGCTGCTCTTCACTTACCACCCTCTAACTCGCCGCAAAACCCACCGGTGAGCCGCCATTCCCTTCTTTCCCCAAATCGGGTCGCCGTGACCATCTTTTCCGGCGAGCCCAATGCCGAGCCCTATGAAGCCTCTTGTCTCCTCTGGTCAGTTCGTAGAGGTAGAGTAGGTCCTTAGTGAGCGTTTGCGCCACTTGGTTGACGTTCTACCGAGCTCTCCGTCGCCGGACACGATGCGCAGCGCCGCCGTGTTTCCGCCGGAGATGGGTGCTCTCGTGGCCAGCGTGTTCCACGAGGTTTCAAGCCAAGCCGCGTACCTAGGAAGCTCCGCGGTAGTTCCCTGGTGCTGTAGGAAACCCTAGGTCACGCTCTACCGGCCTGAGGGCTCCGGCATAACGCCGAGCACCTCCGCCGAGCCGCTATCGTCGACGGTGAGCCGCTTCCGGTGGCTCCGCCGTGGGGAAAAGGGGGTCAATCGAGTCGCTAGAGTCTGGGGATCACGTTGGTGCCCTTGGTTTGGCCGGAGACCTCGCCGTCGCGGAGAAATCGCCGGCGAAAGTCGCCTCGGCCGTGAGGAAGAAGAACCTGACAGCCGGGGTCCACTGTCAGTGTCACCTCCTTCCCTCCTTTTCTTTTATTCAAAATCTGGATTTTTGGCTTTCTTGCAAAAAATCATATCCCCAGTTTCTGAGATCCAAAAATTGTGAAACCATTTTTGTGGTATCCCTTGAGATGGCTAGTTTTTAATAAAAATATAAAATGAACCATGTTTTCTAGGAAAATATTTATTAAGTATTTAATCTTGTTAATCATGGATAAATTCATATCTCTGGTTATACTGTTTTGTTTGCTCTAAAAATTTTATGGTAATCTCTGTGTGGTATTAGAGTGCTTTGATAAATATTTTGTGATTTTTGGAGTAATGCAACTCTGATATGTAATTTATGATTGAACTTTGGCTTTTTTTAATTAAATCATATAAAATAATTGGTGCTGATGCTGGTGTTCTACTTTGGTAGAAAACATGTTTATGGTATTCCTAAGATATAAATAATCTGAAGTCTGTTGTTTGGTACCATATAAGTCATGTTTTCCAATTTATGAAATAAGCACCTAGCTACATGGTAAATGTATATCTTTAACTTGGTATGTGCAATTGCTCTGAAATTTCTCTGGTGATGCTTTGATGCTATACTTGTGCTCTTGTAATTTTTGTAGATTTTTCTGAGCACTTTGACTAGTATCTTGTAATTATGCTTCTTTCTAGAATTAAATAATAAATGCCTTGTTAAGTAAATGTTTGGGGGTTATCATCTGGTGTTCTGGTAATCTTGTGATATGCTTGTGCTCATAAGCCATGTGGTTGGCCTGGTTTATGTTTTGGTTATGTCATCAAATAATTAATTATAGGGTTAAAGGCTGTTCTGGACAGCAAGGGAGCAATTTAACTTTTTTTTAATGATAATTTGGTTTTCTGAGAACCTTATCTAAATCAAAGTTGTTGTAAACTTATTGAACTAGTTGTGGTTTAAATTTGGGATCATTTGGTCCAGTAGTTTGAAAGTTATGGCTGTTCTAAGTTGGGTTCCAGAAATAGGTGCTCTCTGTTTTTCTGGGACAGAACCTGGAACTTTGTTTAAATGACTGGTTTAATATATGAATATTGCTGTGATGTTTAAAGATGAATTGTAGACAATTTCATAAGCTTTCTAGAATGTCCTCACTTAGATTGGTTGGATCTTTGTGGTAATAGTTATGATCTGTTTACTGAGCTACTCTCGTTCTATGTTGCTTGCTGTTATGTGCTATCATGATAGGTTTTGGGTTAGGATAACTTGTTAACTTGAGTGGTCTTGTTATAACTTTTGCTCCGTAAATGAGTGTCCAGTGAGTCGCTTATGCATCAAGCATTCATCCTTTTGTATGCACACCTTCTTATTCACTGAGCATGCAATAGGTGCATCGGACGCGGCAGTCTCCTTCGATCTACAAGTGAATTCCGAAGGCCTGGAGGGCAGCCAGGAGGTGGAGGTCCAGCAAGTCGGACTCGAGGAGCCCGAAGGAGAAGAAGTTGAGTGCCCAAATCACGAGCCAGCCTCGTTCGTGAAAGGCAAGCCCCGGAGCATTCTAAGTCTCCCTTTACTTTTGAAAGTTTATTTAATATGTTATATCTATTGGTGCATTAAGTATAGGAGTTGTGATGAAGCCTTTGCTGCATTTTACTCCATCCTTGTCCAGATACTCACCATACCCTGGTTATAGAGTTAGGATCGAGTAGCAGCTTAGCCATGCTTAAACGCTAGAAGTCGGGTGATTTCCTGTCACCTGCGCGATATAGGGTTATGTCGGATCACGATGGTCTATATGTGCTATCGTGGATGGAACCTGATTAATTTGACTTAAGCCGGGCGGAGTTTTGCAAGTTTGTAGTAACTCTGTCTGTGGCAGCTAAGGACCGATCGTTGTACATCCTCTTGTCATGTTGAACGCATGCCTGACACTTAGTTGGCCGGATAACTCGTTCCGACCGCGAAGCCGAGTAGTATGAGTCAGGCCGGAAGACCGGCAAGTATAAAGTGCGCACTACCGGAGGAAGTGTGGTGTGCGGGGGACCATTGGCATAAGCCCAAAGGCAGGTGAGTTAAAATTCTTGACCTCCCTGGCAGAGTGGTAGCCCTGGGAGTGCGGCGCTGATCGGAGCCGCGATTCCTGAGTTGTACCAAAGGTGACCCGTTGGCTCTCCGATGGGGGGATGCTTGGGTGAGTGCTAGGAATAACCCTCCAGCTGGATAGGAATTCGATTCGAATCGCCGTCTCTCCCGGTCAGTGAGAACTTGACAGAGCAGCGGCAAACGTAGCATTCACTAATGAACTTGGTTCATGATAATGATGATAGTAAGAAGAACATATGATGAACTTGATATGGTTATTATTGCTTGTATTAATCAAGTGATGTGTTGTAGTACAGGTGCTAATCTAGTGGTAGGCTGATGATAAATAAATATGACGCTCTTACATTGTGTTAGTCCTAATAAAGGCTTTTGGCAAAATTTCGAGTCAACCAGCTCTACTTTTATATCTTAGCCTTGCATGATCCTTGGTGTCTTTTATGTTTTACTAGACGGGTAAGTCTAGCTGAGTACATTCTCGTACTCAGGGTTTATTCCCACCTGTTGCAGATGACATCTTCTATGACGGTTTCTGCAAGACCTGTCTCCATCCCGCTGGGGATGAGGACTAACCGTTGGGCACGGTTCTCTAACAACCTCGTATCTGATGCTTTTGGAAGGATGTTGTAGACTCTGGCAATAACCAAAAACTTGTGAACTGAACTTTGAACAAGTGTGTGTAATTATTTTGCTTCCGCTACATCGAACTTGTGTTGTAATAACTTCATAACTCTGATGTGGTGCCGCATCGACAGCAATGAATGACTATGTAACATTCGCTGTGTTTATGTTGAATTATTACGATCTTGGTTTGTTGCAAGTTGGTTTGAAGTCCTTCGTGATTTCAATTGACTACCGGGATTATATGGGCTCAAGTTTGGAAACTTGATTGCTTGTCGATCGTTTCTACACTTGAACTCTTATAATTTGGTTGGTTCTGTGACATTGTTTGCCGATGGCAATGGCCGGAAGACTGCCGATGGCTCCGCGGGAATTGCCGATTGACCCATGGCGGTGTCCTGGTCAGTTACAAGGGGATAGTTTTATGTTTTCCTTAGTTGTTTAAATTTGTTTTGTATGTGGATTCTGTTTAATTTGGAATTCGAGTCCTAGTCGTGTCTGATTGTAGCTCTTTGAGCAGGGTATAAATGTAGACCCTAGGACCTTGTAATGAGAATCTATCAATCAATCAAACACAAGTTTTTACTCATATTCCAGCATCTACTTTTTTCAACGACTTCGTCATATTTTCCTTTTTCACTACGAGTTCTTAGGAGTTCGTCGACTTAAGCTCGGCGTATTCTTGAGTTCCGCGTGAATACCTCTTGGCCGTGACATCCGGGCGCATCACTGTTGTCGGGACCAAAGTATTCGAGTTATCACCTTTGCCGATAGTAAGGTCAAATTGGCTGGCATGCCTTAACGTTTAAATCGGGTATTAGCCCTTTGTGTTTGCAGATCCGCTTTTGCATCAACACATCTTTTGGCACGCCCAGTGGGACCTGAAATCAAGATCAAGATCGACATGTCGACTACTGAGTTCGATCAGGAGAACGTCATCCCTGTGACGGAAGCCAATCTCAAAGATGAGCAAAAGCAAGCTATTGCAAAAGCCATGGAAGACTACAAGCAGCAATGTTTAGAGATCCTTCAGCATCAACAGGAGTGGCGAGGTGATCCAGAAAGAAGCGCTGTCGGCGCCTCGGCAGGTTACCTTTGACGCTAATCCTGGTAAACTTCAAGACATGGTTGATGGTGCTGTTAACCGTGCCTTGATCAATCAAGCTGGTGTGCTGTCCAATACGGTTTTCAATGCCGTGGTTAGAACTTTCAAAGAAGGACAATTGCCACCGAACTATGTGGGCCCTGTCTATCATCAGCCAGGATCACCGGTGGTCACAGCTCCATCGGCTGCAGCGGCCGCTCCGCGCACAAAAACCACTGTCCCTCCAAGTACGCTAGGAGTCACTAACGCGCAATCTACACCGATGACAACCAATCCATCGACTTCAGATGGGCAGATCAAGCTTGCTACAGATCTATTGGCATCGGCGATGTCGGGATCGGTCCCTCCTCCTAACTGGTGGGGTTATGGTATGCCCCAGAGCTGACATTGAAGACACCTAGTACATCTCAGACGGTTGGTATGAGAGGCAAGGCTCCTATGGCATCGGCACCTCCAAGTATGCCGATGAATCAGAGTGCCCAGTATACTACAACTACTACTGCAACACCTTACACTGGGAATTCTCAAGCTCCAACGTTCCAGATGCCTAACGCATCGGCAGATTCAATGCCGATGCAACAGAGGTTTATGACTCAGTCAGGGTATGTCAATTCAATGATGATGCCCAATTATCAGACATCAGCAGGGTCTATGCCGATGAATGCTAATAGTGGATGGCCTGAGCAGCAAGTCTTTCCACAAATGCCCCAACAGAATCATCAAGCTACAGGGTTTCAACAAGGCCAGATCTACCCTAGATTCCAGAATCAGGGGTTGGTCAACCAGCCGATGAATCTCGGTGGTCAGCAGTTTGGTGGTCAACAGATCGGTGGTCAGCAGATTGGTGGCCAGATGATTAACCACATAGACACGTGGAAGCATATCAACAGGTCCCAGATCCGCAACCGCCTCATCGGCAAGATGCCGATGCTTATTGGGCCGATAAGATTGCTGAAGTAATGAGAGACCAATTTGGGATAAAACCCAAAGTCAACACTTATTCTTATCAGACACCGTATCCTCCTGCATATGATTGAATCCCTCTTCCAAATCGATACAAGGTACCAGATTTCACCAAGTTTTCCGGATAGGATGATACATCAACCATGGAGCATGTCAACAGTTTTATCATCTAATGTGGAGAAGCTGCTAACAGGGATGAGTTAAGGGTTCGCTTGTTCTCGTCATCATTATCTGGATCGGCTTTCACTTGGTTTATATCATTACCTCCCAACTCAGTGATTACTTAGGCCAATCTAGAGAAACAATTCCACAAGTACTTCTTTTTTGGGGTCCATGAGAAGAAGATCACCGATTTGGTCAAATTGAAGCAACGCAATGATGAATCGGTTGAAAGCTTTGTGCAGAGAATATGGGAGGTCAAGAACAAATGCTATAGTCTGGTTTTGGACGATCGGCAGCTTGCCGATTTGGCTTTCTAGGGTTGGTTGCCACACATCAGGGACAAATATGCATCTCAGGAGTTCGAAAGCTTAAGTCATTTGGTGCAGAGAATTTCTGATCAAGATATCAGGCCTTTTGAGCCCAAGAGAGCATGGAACAAAAAGGTATCATTCTTGGATGAAGCAGCAAGCTCAGACTCTGATGAGGAACCAGTCATCGGCTTGGCAGAATGGGTAAAAAATAAGAAGCCGATGTCTTGCCCTTTTGGGCATAAAGAGCTAGAGAAGTTCGCGTTTGACATCACTAAAGCTGATAGGGTATTAGACTTTCTACTTCAGGAAGGGCAAATCAAGTTGTCACCCAATCATGTGATCCCATCGGCTGAAGAGTTGAAGAAGATGAAGTACTGCAAGTGGCACAATGTAACTTCTCACAGCACCAATGAGTTCAAAGTTTTCAGGCAACAGCTGCAATCGGCTATTGAGTCCGGGAGAATCAAATTTGATAGTTCCAAAGCCCAGAAGCTGGTGAAGATTGATCAACACCCTTTTCCGACAAACATGTTGGATGCTAAAGGGAAAACCAAGGTGTTGACATCAGAAGCAGCTGAAAGAAATGCATCGGTGGACCCTCAGCATCAAATTACTACCGCCGATGCTAAAGGAAAGGGTTTAATCCAAGAAAGAAATAGCTCAGGAAGGCCTCCCCGATCTGGTATTGTGATAACTCATAGAAGGCCTCGAGAGACTTGGCAGCAACGTGAGGATCGGTATCAACGCCAGCAAGAAGACTATCATCGGGAAGAAGAAAGACGCCGACAAGAGTGGAATCGGCACAGAGATCATTGGAATTGCCCGTTCTTCATCCATTGCTGGGAACAGAATATTAAATTGCCTACTGTTAGAGATTGCCCTGAATGTAATGGTTATGATCGGTATGATAGATCCGATCGCACGATGATAATCGGCGATTTAATGGGCCGATTAGGGGGAGAACGTCAGTTCATGGTCGCCTGGGGGGCAGACTCGGTGTGCACGACAGGCTTGGTGATCATGTTGGATATTTTCCTAGGAATCAGGAAGAGCTTGAAGAGATGGCTAATGCACGAGTTCCCGATGAGTTCATATTTTGCAGGGACGCCAATACACATCGGATGGAGTCAAGGGAATATCGTCGTCCATCGGGAAGGCAGTCACCGCTTCCCCCATGGTGTCCAGAGGGGTTGACTAAAACACAGAAGAGGAGATTGCAACGCGAAAGATGAGAAGAGCTAAGCAAGGGTGAGAACTCTAGGAAAACTAGGGATCAGCAACAATCAGATCCTAAGGGGAAATGGCCATCGGCAGATGTCAACATGGTATTTATGTTGCCGATGGAATTCCTTGTGCCGTCCAGCGATGATGAGGAGTTGGAGTTTTCCGACCAGATAGCTCAGTTGGCTCTGGATCCGATGATGGCTATCTTTGAAAAGCTTGCTGATAATGAAAGGCAGCATCTTAAAGCCCTGTTCGTCAAAGGGAGATTTGATGGTCAGCCGATGACCATGATATTGATTGATGGTGGAGCTGCTATCAACATTATGCCATATGCAGTCTATCGGAAGCTTGGGAAAGGAGATCAAGATTTGACCAAGACCGACATGATGCTGAAGGACTTCGAAGGGAACGTATCTCCGGTTAAATGAGCCATCTGTGTTGAGTTGACCATCGGTAGCAAAACCTTGCCGAGAACTTTCTTCGTGATCATTGGAAAAGATGTTTATAATTTGCTGCTAGGGAGAGATTGGATTCATGCCAATTGTTGCATTCCATCAACCAATGCTTGGTCCAGTGGGTAGGTGACAAGATTGAGATTGTCCCGGGAGATTCTTCTTATGTCATTGCATCAGCAGAAGCAGATACCTATGAAAGGACTAGGTGTATCTCGGGAAAGATTTGGGAGAAGGATTTCCTCAAAGTCGCCGATTATGAAATTCCACCGATCCAAGCAGTCGGTTTTGACGAAGAGTTTTAATGGATAGGTTCGCTGATGATGGAAAATTAGGCCAGGGATTCACATCAGCCGATGATTTAGTAGAAGTAGATATAGGTAGTGGTGATAAACCTAGGCCTACTTTTATTAGTGCTAAGTTGGATTCTGAGTGTAAGCAGCAGTTAACCGATTTGTTGAAGGAATATAAAGATTGCTTTGCTTGGGATTATACTGAGATGCCTGGTTTAGACCGATCATTTGTTGAACATTGGTTGCCTATCAAGTCTGGATTTCGGCCACATTAGCAGCCAGCTCGCCGATGCAATCCTAATATTCTTCCTGATATCAAGGCCGAAATAACCAAACTTATTGAGGCTAAATTTATTTGGCAGTGTCGATATGCCGAGTGGATTTCCAATGTTGTTCCAGTCTACAAGAAAAATGGGAAGCTTCGAGTTTGCATTGATTTCAAGATTCTTAATAAAGCTACACCGATGGACGGCTACCCAATGCCAGTTGCTGATCTGCTAGTTGATGCTACAGCTGGGCATCGGATTATTAGCTTTATGGATGGCAATGCAGGATACAATCCAATATTCATGGCTGAAGAAGATATTCCGAAGACAGCATTTAGGTGTCCTGGTCATGTTAGGTTGTTTGAATGGATAGTGATGACCTTTGGTTTGAAAAATGCTGGTGCTACTTATCAGAGGGCCATGAATTTTATGTTTCATGAGTTCATCGGCAAGCTGGTGGAAATTTACATTGATGATGTGGTGGTTAAATCTGGAGAATTTACAAAGCATCTTACCGATTTGCGCAAGGTGTTAGAATGCACAAGGAAACATGGTTTAAAGATGAATCCTAATAAGTGTGCATTTGGTGTATCGGTAGGACAATTCCTTGGTTTCATGGTGCATCAAAGGGGGATTGAAATTAGTCGGAGATCCATTGATGCTATCAACAAAATAGTTGCTCCTACCAACAAGACGGAGCACCAATCCTTGATCGGCAAGGTAAATTTTATCAGGAGATTTATATCTAATTTGTCTGGTAAAATTCGTGCTTTCAGTCCTTTACTTAAGTTGAAAGCTGATCAAGAGTTCGTCTGGGGGAAAGAGCAACAATTAGCCTTAGATGAAATCAAGAATTATTTGGTAAATCCTCCAGTTCTGATTCCACCTCAGCAAGGAAAGCCCTTCAGGTTGTATTTGTCTACCGATGGGATGGTCATCGGTTCGGCCTTAATTCAAGAATTTGAAGGGAAGGAACGTGTTATTTACTATTTGAGCAGGAGGTTGGTTGATGCCAAGACTATATATTCGGCCATTGAAAAGTTATGTTTGTGTCTCTATTTCTCATGTATTAAGTTGAGACATTATTTGTTATCGGCTGAATGCACTGTCGTATGCAAAGATGACGTGGTCCGATATATGCTGTCTATGCCGATTATCAGTGGCAGGATCGGTAAGTGGATTTTGGCACTGTCAGAATTCAATCTGCGTTACGAATCGGCTAAAGCGGTTAAAGGACAGATTATGGCCGATTTTGTGACTCAACATTGTGGTGCAGTGGAGACTTTGGAAATTGTACCTTGGACGCTCTTCTTTGATGGATCCACATGTGACCGGGGGGTAGGAATCGGCATAGTGCTAATTTCCCCTCGGGGAAGGAAATATCATTTCTCCTTGCCGATTGTTGCCACGTCAACAAAAAAAATAAGCCGAATATCAAGCTTTGATAAAGGGGTTGGAATTATTAAGAGAAGTTCATGCTGATGCTGTTGAAGTCTTCAGGGATTCTATGCTGGTTATAAATCAATTGGCTGGAAGCTATGAATGCCGAAGCGAGGTTTTGATAGCTTATTATGAAAAATGTATGCAACTGTTAAAGGAATTCAAGGATTTCCGATTAGAGCATGTTCCTCGATTGCATAATGAAGAGGCCAATTGGTTGGCTCAGCATGCCTCGGGATATCAGCCCATGTTAAACGCAGTATCGGCAATCAGTGCCGATGATTGGAGGAAGGAAATCATCGATTATTTAAAGGATCCGTCCAAAAAAGTTGAAAGACGTCGGTTTCAGGCTACCAAGTATGTGCTCCTTGAAGATGAATTATAATATCGAACTATTGATGGGATTCTTCTCAGGTGCTTAGGTGATGATGAGGCTAAGAATTTGATGGGAGAAATCCATGAAGGAGTATGTGGAGCACATCAGTCGGCTTTTTAAGATGAAGTGGATGATTAGGAGGAATCCGTATTATTGGCCGACCATACTTGAAGATTGCTTTAAATATTTCAAGGTGTGTCAAGGATGTCAGAAATTTGGCAATGTTCAAAGAGCACCCGCATCGGCCATGAATCCTATCATCAAACATTGGCCGTTCCGAGGATGGGCTATTGACTTGATCGGCCAGATTTATCCGCCATCCAGCAAAGGACATAAGTTTATCTTGGTTGCCACTGATTATTTCACCAAATGGGTTGAAGCTATTCCTTTAAAGAAAGTTACATCGGCCAATATGATTGATTTTGTGAAAGAGAATATTATTTACCGATTTGGAATTCCTCAAACGATTACTACCGATCAGGGTACTATGTTCACATCGGGGGAGTTTGATGAATTTGCAATCGGTATGGGAATTAAAGTATTAAAATCTTCTCCTTATTATGCTCAAGCTAATTGGCAGGCTGAAGCATCTAACAAAGGAATTATCAAGCTTATTAAACGGAAGATTGAAGAAAATCGTAGGAAGTGGCACACGTTGTTAAATGAAGCTTTATTGTCGTATCGGATGGCTTGTCATGGATCGACCAAGGTTTCACCTTATCAGTTGGTATATGGGCATGATGCAGTGTTACCTTGGGAAATTAGGACTGGGTCTAGGCGACTATCTTTTCAAGATCAATTGGCTGCCGATGATTATTCTACTTTAATGACAGACGAGTTGGATGATCTAGCAGGTCATCGGCTAAGGGCTTTGATGAGTATAGAAGACAATAAGAAGAGAGTTGCCAGATGGTATGATAAGAAGGTGAAGGCTAAGGAGTTTGCTGATGGAGACTTAGTGTGGAAGCTAGTCTTACCGATTGGGACTAAAAGTTCAAAATTTGGGAAGTGGTCTCCCAATTGGGAGGGTCCCTATCGGATAAGTTGATCTGCTCCTGGCAACGCCTATGTCCTAGAAACACTCGAAGGAGTTGAACTTCCTAGGGCATTAAATGGCAAATATCTAAAGAAATATTACCCCAGTGCATGGGTCGATGCATAAAAGTTTACGTGCAAATAACATTCCTATCGGCTGGATTAAACTATGTCTGGGGCCGGACTTGATGTTTTAAAAGGTGCCAATAACAATCCTATCGGCTATACCAAAATATTAGGAGTGTTCAAAAGAAAAGAGCAAATATGTCGCCGATGAAGAATTCAGATGTTCAACAAAGCCTGGATCGTTGATATGGCGCGTAGACGGATCTAATTGGCTTCTTCTATCTCCTTTATGTCGTCATCGGCAGAGCCCTCCACTGGCTTCAGCTTTTTCTTCATCTGTAGTGCATTGCGGGTTTGGACATTTTGCTCTTGTTGAAGAATCTTGATCGTCTCAGGTAGCTGACTTTCTTCTTGTTGAGCCTGGGACAAGGCTTCTTCTACCTGCTTGAGTTTTGTCAGCAGAGCCTGTCTCTTTGCCGATAAGTCGGAGATCTTGTGCTTCAACACATCTCCTAAGGACTTTAAGATGCCGATGTTCTTGTGCTTTTCATCGACAAGGAGCTTCACTTTTATCATCTCTTCAGAGAGCTGGGCATGAGTAGCCCTATCGGCAAGACGTTGGGCGGCCTTTTGATATTAAAGCTGCTGACTTTCTAAGTAAGCTGCCTTGAAGAGGATCTCCTCGGCATCGGCAAGAATTTGGCCTCTGAGGGGCTTGAACAAGGCCATGGCTGGATCAGAGTCATCAACCAATTTGGCTGTGTCTTGATGGAGGCGGGCTGATAATTCTTCTAACTTTGCCTTGATTTCTGCCGATGTGATTCCAACTGCTCGAGAAGAACTTGCCTCCTCGCCTTCATCTTCAGAGATGTCGATGGCAGAGGAGAACAAACTGTCAGGAGAGTCCTGTTCCTGAAAAGGAAATGAAATAAGTTATTCTATGGTCAAGTATTGATAAATCATATAGATAGAGATTGGATAACTTACTTGTTTCAAGGCAATCTCTCGCCTCTAACTAGATGATGCCGATGGAACCACGGGCTGATCGGCTAGGATTGCCGATGGGACTATGTCAGCTGAAAGATTAACAGAAGTAATTATAAGACAGGAAAAGTAGGTTCATCGGCAATGATTTCATAGAAAGTATGTTACATTGAGGGGGAGCGGTACTTGTTTGGATGGAGGAAACTACCGATGCTATGATTGAACTTGCTGGATCGGCAGTTTGCTCGTGCACATCAGCCGATGTGTCTTCTGGCTGAGGTTCCTCTGGCTAGGGTTCTTCTGCGTGAGGTTCTTCTTGTGGCTGAGGGGAAGGCATCTACTGTGTCTGAGCTTCTGGAGAAGAAGGAGAAGATTCCACCGGGATCAGTGATCTTGGAGGGGGAGAAGGCACTGCTGTTCTCTGGCGCTGTGCCTGGGTTCTGGTACTCTTGGAGCTTTTCCTCTTTGGTTGACTGGACTAGGGGGGCATTGGCACTTGTGCTTCTGGTCCTTGCTGATGCGCCGGTATGCTGATACAACAATGAAAATTCGTGGGTACAAGTGTAACAGATGTAAGAATGATATCGGTATGGATGAAAGAGTTTGAAAATTTACCTTGAAGGCCTGTACTGAAGTAGAGGCAGCTACCGATGGAGATGCCTTAGTCCGTTTGGTGGTGACTTTCTTAAGGCGCACACCCCGATGCATTATGGCAGCCAAGGTGGGAGCATTGTTGCCGATCGAGGAGATCGGACCTGATGGGAAAAGCTCGATCAACTTGCCACTCCTGCTGACCGATGGTGGTGTGTCGTCAACCTGCATGTGACAAAGAAGGGGGTTACCGATTGAAAGGGACAGTGAAGAAATTAAAACATCGGTATTGAGATACTTACAGCATTATCAGGGACTTTGTACTGGGGATCAATCATGCCATGGTATGTGAGAGCCGATCTGCAAAACAGATGTTCTTTCCATTCTTCCCACCATTGTTTATATGCCTGAGTGATGAAGAGAGCTGGAACCCAAGCCGATAGATCGACATTTGTATCGGCATTCGGTGGGAGTTGGGCTACTCTAATCCACTCGAGATAGTTGGTGATGGTCTCCCTTGGCTTTATCGCATCGGTGTAGCAGAGTGCAATCGGCAGTTGGCCAAAAGCTAGTTGACGAGCTAGTGCCAATGGGTTGTAGAATTCGTAAGACTAGACAGAAGCTTTTCGACCACCAAATAAGTTAACTGGTATGGCTCTTGGGGTGATGATTGCCATCATCACATCGTGGTCCTTGTTGAGAGCATCATTGAACTGGTGGAAGACCAAAGGAAATCTGGTGTCTGGATCTTCATATGGCATCCATGCTCGCTGATCTCTGGTCAAACCCTCGTACAGAGTCTGAAAGAATCGGCTAACCTGGTCTACGTTACCACCTGTGCCAGGCAAAACTATGGCAGCCTCACCAAAGTTCAGAGGAGGACGAGTTGCCGATTCTTCTTCATCTAGTTCATAATCCTCAGCTATGTCCCTGGGGAAGCGCTGTGCGAAGAGGTCAAACCCAAGGAGCTTATGCATGTGGAGGCTAAGCCACATATTGATGAACCACCAGGGACCCCCTAAGTTGCCGATGGGTTGGCCGAGCAGGAGTTTCTTGGTTACTTGGTGAAGGAGGTGATAAGCTGAACCAAGCAAGTATCGGCCGAGGGGAAATCGGCCACCATTAGCTAATCTTTCTGCTGCTGCTAAGTAGACAGAAGTTGGTCCTGCCGATCGACCACAAAACACAAATTTATCCAACCACATGTTCAGGAAGGTGATCTGTTCCTTTATGTTGACAGGGCCTGTTCGTTGGTATTTCTAGATGTACCCTGACCAACCGCTGATGGAACGACTTTCTACCTTAGCACTGGGTTTGGTGTCAAACAGGTGGGTGCTACCGGCAGAAGATACATCTAAGCCGATGAGCATGACCACATCGGCAAGTGTGGGGGAAGCAGGACCATGGGCAAACATGAAGGCATTAAGTGTGTCTGACCAGAAATACGATGCAATAATCAACAGTGGTTCATTCTTATCCATATCGGCAAGGGACAGCCTGATGCATTGATCTAGTTTTCGCTCGACCCACTGAACCTCATTGGAATGACTGACTCTCAAGAACCAATCCTTCCATCCCTTGGTAGGACTGGGCCAGGCACGGAAGGTATCTTTCCACAGATCTAGAGAGAAATTCTCGGCCCTAAAGGGGATTCTGTTTCTCTCTGCGTTGATCAGATCAGTAGGATTTGGGTTCCCTAGCGGACCGAGACATTGGAGGTGTGGTTGATTGTAGGGATGACGATTCTATTGGACAGATCCTAGAAATTTTTGGGGAAGAGCAAAAGAAAGAAAAAAAGCATTTAGTAAGATGAACTGCGGATGAACAGGAATACGGTTAAAATATAGGAGAGAAGTAGAACTGACCTCAGGCACGATGAAGTTGACGGCCATTTTCTCACAGGGAAGAAGATCGAAGACTCGAGGGTTGTTGAAGGAAGTTCTTGTTGGAGTTCTTGGAGCTATCGAACAGTGCCGCCGCCAGAAAAGCAGAGTTGGGGTTCTAGAATGGTGCGATGGAGAAGGAGTACCCGAGAAGGAAGTATTTATAGGACAGAACGGGCAGGGGCAGATCTGATTTATCTCTTTGTCGCATCCGTGAAACCCGAGGGTGCTCAGGTAGATATGGTAACTGTTCGCACGGTAATCAAGAGATTGTGCAGGTGATTTGATAGGAAGCGGTCATGATCTAGAGATATTTCACTGTGCGGGATTCCCTGGTCGGTCCATCGGCAGCTTCCTCCAACGGTAATATTGCCGATGGGCGAATAAAGTGGAGATGTCCAGTCTGGGAGGTTGAGGAATTCGAGGAATCTGCGGATGAATCGGGCTAGAGTTGTTCAATTTCAACGGTCGGATACCAAATTGGGAGGATTTATTGCGGAAAGGCGTCATTAATGCAGAGAATTTTGGAGCATTAAGGATTTCATATTCCGAAACTGGGGGGCATGTGTTGACACCGTTTTTGGACACGTGCATAGGGACCAATAGAGTACAAGATCGGCAGGTGGAGGAACGGTAACTAGACTGTAGAAGAGTTGCCGATGAGAAAGGTTGCCGATGAAGGGACGATTGAGTATGACTAAGTCCATGAGTAGTGGCGTGTTCCTAACCGATAACCGATATCAATGTTTGCCGATGGCGATGGCCGAAAGACTGCCGATGGCTCCGCGGGAATTGCCGATTGACCTGTAGCGGTGTCGTGGTCGGTTACAAGGGGATAGTTTTATGTTTTCCTTAGTTGTTTAAATTCGTTTTGTATGTGGATTCTTTTTAATTTGGAATTCGAGTCCTAGTCGTGTATGATTGTAGCTCTTTGAGCAGGGTATAAATGTAGACCCTAGGACCTTGTATTGAGAATCTATCAATCAATCAAACACAAGTTTTTACTTATATTCCAGTATCTACTTTTTTTGACGACTTCGTCATATTTTCCTTTTTCACTACGAGTTCTTAGGAGTTCGACGACTTAAGCTCGGCGTATTCTCGAGTTCCGCTTGAATACCTCTTGGCCGTGACATCCGGGCGCATCGCTATTGTCGGGACCAAAGTATTCGAGTTATCACTTTTGCCGATAGTAAGGTCAAATCGGCTGGCACGCCTTAACGTTTAAATCGGGTATTAGCCCTTTGTGTTTGCAGATCCGTTTTTGCATCAACAACTTGAAAAACACCATTCATATGATCAAAGGGTTTACAAATGATTTACTAGGGTTTATTAGCTAGGGTTTATGGTTAAGCTTGAGATTAAAGGAAAAAACCTAAGTTACATAATTAAAAAAAAATCTAAGTATAGCATAACTATATTAATACATCATTCATTATAAATAGATAGATGATGTGGAAGGAGATAATAAAAAAACTAACTACCATATAATTAAAAAAATAAAAAATCGACAATTATCTCTCTACATAAATATACAAGAACACACCATTGGTTTAATCTTTAAAAAACTAGCTAAATTGAGAGGCAAACATGTTGAGAGGCATTATCCAACCATATTAAGCAACCCCATCTAACCATATCAACAAATAAATACAAGAAGCTAGCTATTCTTCTCTCTCACTCATGGAACATACATACATGTGGATAAATAAATTGAAAAATTTATAAAGAGAGAGAGAGACATAAATTAGAAAACCTAAGTATAGCATAACAATATAAATACAACATTCATTATAAATGGATAGATGATGTGGAAGGTGACAATAAAAAAACTAACTACCATATAATTAAAAAAATCAACAATTATCTCTCTACATAAATATACAAGAACACACCATTGGTTTAATCTTGTAAAAACTAGCTAAATTGAGAAGCCAACATGTTGAGAGACATTATACAACCATATTAAACAACCCCATCTAACCATATCAACAAATGAAGACAAGAAGCTAGCAATTCTTCTCTCTCACTCATGGTGAAACCCTAGATCCAAAAAGTGGCTCAAATTGAACTAGAATGAGCAAATTGAGGCAATAGGGACATAAACTAACCTCTTTTAGCAACCTCCTTCCCAGAAATGAAGATCAAAACCTCCCCCCTTGTATTTTGATAAATCTGGAACTCCCAAATCACCCCCAAGGGAAGGTGGGTGTGCGAGATACTGTTCTGGTCGGGAGGAAGAAGGGGTATTTATACAGAGATAACACAGGCAGTTGCTTAAGCCAGTCGCCTGTGATAAACGGTTTCCATAGGCAGCTAGAATCTCTGACACCGCCCTATTTATACCAAAGGCACGTCGTAACTGAAACCTCCTGTGGTATAAAAAGGGGGCGCGACCTATGAGCCTGATTCTACTAGTGCTCCTCAAACTCTGGTGTCGCCTGAAGCTCATTAGCATATTTCTTCCTACTAAGTGCATCAACCATGACATTTGCCTTTCTATGATGGTAGTGCACTTTAAAATCATAATCCTTTATCAATTCCAACCATCAATGTTGCCTCAAATTCAGATCTGTCTAAGTGAAAATATATTTCAAACTCTTATGATCACTATATATGTCACTCTTATGCACAATCAAATAGTGTCTCCAAAACTTTAGTGCATGAACCACAACTGCTAACTCTAGATCATGAGTATGATAATTCAGTTCATGCTTCTTGTACTATCTAGATGCATATGCTACCACTCTACCTTCTTGCATAAGAACACAACCTAATCCCAGACGAGAAGCATCACAATAAATAGAGAAACTCATGCTTGGATCTGGCAATACCAACATAGGTGCAGTAGTCAACCTCTTCATAAATTTGTCAAAACTAGCTTGACATTTATCAGACCACACAAACTTAGCATTCTTCTCTAAGAGAGCAGTCATAGGCTTTGTATGTTTTGAGAACCCTTCAATGAATCTATGATAGTAACCAGCTAGACCAAGAATGCTACGAATTTCACTTACATCTGTAGGTGGTTTCCAATTCAGCAAATCTTTCACCTTACTAGGATCCACTACAATACCACCATTAGAGACAACATGACCAAGAAAAGATACTTCTTCCAACCAAAACTCACATTTACTATAGCTTGGCATATAGCTTATGCTCTCTAAGTTTCTGTAAGACCAATCTCAAATGTTCCGCTTGTTCTTCTTTTGTTTCAGAGAATAGCAGTATACCATCAATAATTACCACCACAAACTTATCAAGATACTCCATAAATACTTTATTCATCATGTACATGAAGTAAGCTGGTGCAATGGTCCAACAAAAGACATAATTGTATACTCATACAACACATACCTTCTTGTGAAAGTTGTCTTTGGTATATCTGAATTTTGGATCTTCAACTGATGACAACTATATCGTAGATCAATCGTAAAGAACACACAAGCACCTCTTAGCTGATCGAATAAGTCATCAATTCTAGGCAAAGGTTACTTATTCTTGATGGTAACCTCATTAAGTGATGGATAATCCACACACATCCTCTGACTATAATCTTTCTGATCAACAAAGATAACTGGTGCACCCCATGGTGATGAACTAGGACGAATGAACCCTTTATCTTGCAAATCCTTTATTTGCTTCTTAAGTTCTTCTACTTCATTAACCCCCACTTTGTATTGTCTTTTAGCTATAGGTGCAGTACTAGGTAATAATTCAATTATAAACTCGATGTCACGGTCAGGTGGCATACCCGACAACTCATCTGGAAATACATCTGGAAATTCATTCACAACACAGTCCAGAGGATTAGCATCATCATCCAACTGGTTCACTATGGCTGTCTTTTGTTTCTGCACCTTAACCTCAACGTTGAGTTAGTCTCCAGTTGGTGATGTTAGTTCCATTACCTTCCCTTCACACTTAATCTTTGCATCTTGTTGCATCATCTAATCGGTACCCAAGGTGAGAACAACTCAAAATGTCCTCAGCACTATGGGGCTCACTTTAAAGTCTACCCCCCTTAAAGTGAAATTAATTGGAAAGCAACACTGTGAAGTTGGTATAGTCCCTTCTGATGAATTTACGGTTATGGGGCTTTTCATGGCACAAGCAGGTATATTATGTGTTCTAATGAAAGCTTGTGAAATGAATGTATGCGAAGCTCCAGAATCAAAAAGAATGGTAGCGGGAGTGGAATGGACATCAAACATACTAATCATAACTTTAGGTTCCTCCATAGCTGTCTCTACAGACACATGATTCACTCTTCTAGTGTTAGGTGTCTGATTGTTCTCCTGGTTGCTATTTTGGCCTTGGGAATTCTGTGGGTTGAAGTTCTCTAGACAATTATAAGACATATGTCCCTCCTTTCCACAGCGGAAACACCTTTCAGGAGTGTTGGGAGCACTGTTCTTCCTAGGGGTGGCATTAGGATTCCTTGATTGAGGTGTCTGTCGACCATCCTGCTGCTGATAAGAGTTACGCTGCTGAAAATGAAAGCGCTGATTCCCACTCTACTGTTGATTCTGGCAATGCTGAGGATACTGAACACGGTTCCACTGACTAATTGGTCCCTAATAACTCTGATGGAAACCTTATTGAGAACCAAAGCATGGCCGGTTATTACTAGCTGAACTCTGTCCTTGCATTCTTCTCTTCCGATCTTCACTCTTGCGTATATCATCCAGCACAATGGCAGGGTTCACCAGAGCTTGGAAAGTAGGGTAATTGTTTCCAGCCAACTGCAATTTGAGATCATAATAAAAGCCTTTCATAAATAGACATTGTTTATCAACATCTTCCCTGACCTCATTAGAGCATAGCGAGCCAGCTGTTCGAAGGTATTATGATACTCTACAGCAGTCATAGAGCTCATTCTGAGTTATCTAAACTCCCCTTGTTTTATCTCTATCAGCCCTTCATTGATATGTCGTGCTCTAAAATCTCTGCAAAATTCTAGCCAAGTGACAGGAGGAGCATTATTAGGATGAGCAGCTTTGTATGATTCCCACCAAGTCTGAGCTACCCCTGTAGCTGTCTAGAAGCATATAGCACCTTCTCTAGATCATTGCACTGAGCTTTGTTTAACTGTCTTTCCACAGCACGCAACCAATCATCTGCTTCCATAGGGTTAGCAGAATGGGTGAACACTGGAGGTCGTTCTTTCATAAACTCACCACGCTTATCCATCGCATAGACATGTGGTGGTGCTGGTGGTGTTGCAGGCTCGTGCTGAAGATGTTGTAGGAATGCATGCATCATCTCGTTCTGTGTATGCATTAGTTCCTCCATAGAGATTGGGGCATTAGCACCCCAACCATGACCTCTAGCTCTGCCTATACCACTTGCTGCCATCTGCATCCCAAGGTACACAAACAGTTCTCAGTAATATCCAACATGATAAATACAAGAGATAATTGAATCTGAGCGATATCCAACATCAGCAGTTTGGAAAATCAGTCATATCTCGAGTTCCAAAACTCAAAAGGAGACATTTTGTATACCGTTCGAAAGATAAAGAAATTATATATAACTTGCATTTAGATCATATTAACAGATTCTGTAGCTAAATTAGTCAAAACTGAGCACAACCGAAACTGTTCCAGAATACCAGACTGCGCAGAAACCTCAAATTTGCACATTTATATCTCACGGCTCATAATAGATAATACTGTCATTCTTGCGGCATTAGAAAGATAATGAAGTCTAGTTGTTCCCAGAAAAATTTGATAAACTTTGCACTAACAGAATTTGAGTTATATCAGAATTATTACAGACTGCTCCAGAAATTAGCAAGGGACAGAAAGAGAATTTTTAACCAAACCCAACTATTTAGTTCATTAATCCTTATGCCTTAGGCCTATAAACTAAATGAAATTGTGGAGAGAATCCACAAGATCATTACAATAATTACAAAGATCCAAATCAAGCATAAGCATAATAACAACTAAACCAAGCATCAAAGGTTCACACTTCAAACATTGACTCAACTTGTGCTACTATTGATCTTAAAACTCCTATTTTAATGATGCCAGAAAATGGTAAGACAATGTTCTAAAAGGATATCAAAGCAAGGAGTGAGGATGAGAAAAAAGTAATTTAAAATAAGCAAAAAGGTGAAGATGAATAGCAATGGAAAGGATATAGTGTAGAGAAAAGTATCGAGGTTTATAGAACAAGGATTAGGGTTTAGGGTTTAAAACCTTAAGACGGCCAATTTCTAATTAGGCTTGCATTCGACAGTCAACAAAGCTCTGATACCAATTTGTCACACCCAAATTTCAAGAACAAAATAAAGTGCATAAAAGACTCATGTGCGCCACAGAAAAGTCATACATATAAGTTGACAAATCTCAAATAGTACCATCGTAATGTTTATTACATAGCGGAATAATAATCATTACATAGTCTTACACAAATAAAGATATTCTCGACGGAAGCACCACACAGGGACACTGTCAACTGGTTGACTCCAAGCCTAGTACTTGTAACGGTAGTCCTCATTCCAGTCATCTTCATTAACATATCCTGAGGTGTTGTGAAATAGCAAGAGTGAGCACATATCGTACTCAACAAGTATAACCAGGGGTTCATGAGGCTCAATAAGCTGACACTGGTTTGACTGCATTTAGCTTTTATATGTAGATAGAATATTTATCATTGGATAGCAAATATAAAGGTAGCATAATTAATCCCATAACCACATAATCAATGTATACAGGAATTAAGAATAACAATTATAAACAACATAATAAACCATCATTTATCTGATTAATCATATTCATCACTGTCCATCTATTCCGTCAATTTTCTGGGCCGCCCGTATCCGTGGGCATGGCTAGTATACCAGATTTAACATTCTGTAGATGTTGTACATCTTTACCCATGAGTCATGATTTACCCTTTCGCTCGCGGCCCGTCGACCTCTTAGCTCACTTCCAAGGAAAGCTGGCAGGGTTCACTATGAAGCCTTTCAATGGTCTCGTCTAACAAGTTAGGGCCATTAGATTCACTCGGCAGGTGGATATAGAGCCCCCTTCCATGGCACATAACACACAACCTAAACAAGCTAGAACGTAAGCCATTCTTACACCATTTAAGGTAACCGCTAACAAGCTAGAAAAAGATCCTCATACTGAGCTAAAACTTAAGCCATATGGTTGTACGAGTTGTCCTAGCTTTTACCAAGGGATAAGTCCATACGAACGGTCAAGATAAATCTATCAAAGGCTAGAGTTCTTTTCACCCTTTATCTTCAAGTTGCTAGAAAGCTTATTTTATTGTTTATTGTATATCTAAATATTCATGTTACAAGATCATGGATTATAATCAAGCACTAGCTAATCAAGCACTAGCAAGAACTACCCAAATGGATATCCAAATAGGTATCAAGGGATACAAGATAACAAGCATCTATGATTTACTAGGGTTGTCAAAATGGACACATGCATATGATATATGTATTAAAAATATGTAGGTAACAAGGATAGTCTCAACTTATACTTGCCTTGCTCAAAGCTTTCATGGAACTCCTGCTGGTCTTCAAAAGATTGGCCTTGATCACCAACGTATTGCTCATCGTCTATACTCGATCATCAATCAACAACACGCATTCCAATGGAGACAATGATACACAATGCAAAAAAACTATAATTAGTACAATACACCAACAGTTGTAAAACAAATATAAAAGTTTATAAAAATAATTAATTAAATAGTACCACAAAAATAAAAAGTTTCAAACCGAAGAAACAACACTACTAACATAAAGTTGACGTGATAACGAATCTAACACATTTTGAACAGGTCAAAATGGAATTAAAATGAGCATTTTATGGCCTAAAGAAACTCAGTGGCAAACTTGTAAATCTTGAAAACGTATTTTTGAAACAGCCTAATGTGAAGTACGTTTCCAAAGAAAGAAAACGTAAAGTGAGAAGGCGTGTTGGACTGTGGGTTCTATTTGGGGAGAACCGAGGGTCTATTTAACAATTTGTGCACGTGAAGTGGTGACTTCTATTCGTGTCCCTTGATCTTGAATCTAACGGCTTAGGGTTGGTCTAGGGGAGTAACACCGGCCGGACAGCCACCGGGATTCACTCCAGCGTGGCGGCGCAATGGCCAGTGTCAAGGAACTCGACGGCGTCCTTTGATCCAGCGACCCTGAGCCTCCCAAGACGAAAGAAACACACCGGGGACGGAGAAACTCACCGCAAACTCGACTAGAGGGTTCTATCTGGCCGAAAGCGCGAGGAGAGGGCAAGCCACGATAGCGAGGACCCCTGACTTCGGCGAGATCCGGACTCGGCAAAAAACGGTGGCTAGGGTTCCTCAGGCGGTTGTAGATGGGAAAAAGGAGGCCGGAGGTTGATCTCCGGCTTTATAGGTCTCGGTTGAGCACCCTACACGCAAAAATCTCGGTGAAATCGGGATACGTTGCCTTCAGGGTGAGAGAATTCGACTCGGTGACTGCTTAAGGAAGATGGAGGAGGATGCCGACTTGTGGGCCCCACAGGTTAGAGTCCGAAGAGAGAGGAGGGCGTGTGACTGGCTGCCTGCGGCCGACCTACTCGGCTGGGCCAAGAGTTGGGCCGGCAGCGGGGACAGGGCTGAGCTGCTGCTTCTACGCTAGGCTAGGCCAGAGCTCAGGGAGGTAAGTGACTTCCTTCTCTTTTTCCTTTTCTATTTTATTTTCTAAAGCTTTCTTTTCAAATGAATTTTTAATGCAATATAATTCAAACCAAAACTCAACAGCACAAAATTAAATATGCTCCAGCATGAATGCGTAAACATATTTCTATCCCTATGTTGGTTTTTAATTTCAATAAATTTATTTATTCCCTAATTTAAATGCTCACAAAAATACATAAATAAATCAAATTAAATCCTATTAATTGAAAAATCAATTTTTAGGTGTCAGGAAAGGATCTATTAAATTCACCATCAATAGTCAAGAAGTGCAGTTCACATTCAAGCCAAAACAAGAGCTCAACTCTTCTGCGAAGATGGTAGATCAATATAAGCCAGAAGAATCACCAGATTCACCCACTCTAGAATCATCAGTGGAATAAATAATTTGGATGGTCCAGTTCGCAGGACGCTAAACTTCGAAACCTCACCGGAAGGTAACTCGGTATTTACCTTACTTACTTTTCCAGTTTATATATTTACTTTATAGCGCTACATCGTAAAATTCTACGCCCCATATAAAATTCTTAGCTTATTCTCATTTTTAATCCTACATTATATTTATATATTTTATATTTCTTACATGAGGGGTCCACCACCATGGGTCCCACATGTCATAGACCTCACCTATCATACATCACATCACCACCTACTACCCTCCCATCACCTTCCTCTTTTCCACCAGCCAAGTCCACCAAACTTCCACTCACTTTGCTTAGGATTTAAGTAAAGATAGCAACCACAAAATTCGAGTGGAGGAGCAGCCAGCACATGAGTGGCCGCCCACCTCCTTTGGGCACCCGCCCGACCATCTCCTCCTCTATAAAAGGTCTTCCTCCCTTCACTTTTGCACACCACACACAAGCCATTTCAATAGACAAACTTTGAGCTCTCAGCCTCCAGAAATCCAGAGAGAGTTTGTGAGAGAAGGGGAGCTTAGAAAGAGTAGAGAAGAGGATAGGAATTTAGGAGAGTGAGCAAGAGCTCAAGGGCTAGTGAAAGAGGGGTAGTGCTGCAGGAATTCATAAAGAGAAATTAGTGGTAGTGCTGTCCAACTAGGAGATAAGAAATCTAAAATCAAGGGGAGGTTCTGTCAAAATTTAAACTAGCAAATAGACTAAATCTTTAAAGAACGGCTGACCTCTGGATGGCTAACCACTAACCTTTGTGTAACCCCTTGCACTAGTGTTGTTTTTTCTGTCTATAATCATTTGTTGTATGATGAAGAGCTAGGAGAAGGGAATTGCCAACAAGGTCTTAGGAAGGACCACAAGGAGCTCATCCTGGTACACCTCATTGAGGGCCGGCTCCGACATGAGCACCGATCCTCCCGCTGACCCTTAGCCACCATCTTCTTCAGCTGTGCCACAGAGGATTCTCCTCACGGCAACTCACCTTGCCTTTAAGGACGCAAGAGAAAAGAACATCTACCACAAAATGAAGAGCGGGAGCTTTGTCCACACACCGGTCTTGGATGATGTGTTCCTCGGTGAAACATGTATGAAAACTAAATTCGATACTATTTTCTAGTTTGTTGGTTGGAGTTCTTTTACATCTATTACTGAGTTAGGGTCCAAGCATTTAACCAAACAATTTCTATGCACCCTTCAACTCACCCAGATAGGAGTTTATTTTAGATTGTTAACCCAATAATTTTGTCTAACATTGAGAGTCCTTAGCGATCTTTTAGGCTTTCCTTCTAATGCACGTTTAGACTTAATAGAAGCCTTAAAAGATTTTGGCAACCACAAATTTTGGATTGAAATTTCTAAAGAGCCTTTCTTTCATGGCAATCGTACTCAGGACATAGAGCACCCCACACATAAGTGGTTAGGAATAGCTTTCTTCCCTCAGAATGATGCTAGTAAAATTAGAGCCATAGATTTATAATTAATTTATGCAGCGGTTAAGAAAATAAGGGTGTCTCCTGTCCATGATTTAGTAGATCACTGGTTATGCATTCCTGATTATAAAGTAGGAGATGTAGCAATTTGTTCCATTGTTACTTGTTTAGCTTTTAAGCTTAAATTGCTTGAAGGTGCCTCTTTGGGTTTTATTGATAGACATAGACAAATTTATCGATATGAACATTTTAATCATGCGCACATTGTAATGAAAATAAAAGGTGATCTATACATGACATATGGGGATGCCAGGCTTTGGTTACCTAACCTGCAGATGGCACTGTATTCTGTCCAAACTCTGCACATTGAGTTTCAGGCACGACTAGTGAATAGGAGAGGAGCTCCGGGGGAGACTTCTGAGAGGGCACCTCAGAGGATAACCTATGAGGAATTTGCTCGCCAACACAAGCCAGTCTAGCTCGATGCTGACCCAACTCATGAAGCACCAGCGCACACCAGCTATGATGAATGGCAGGCACGCCAGCGCCACGCACTAAATCCTAGTATATATCCTCCATTCCATCGTGGCTACCATCCATATGGGCACTATCCGCCACCACCATTCATCCCCATAGGATAAGGTCCCTTAGGTGAAGCTCCAAGGCATTCATTCAGTACCTATGGACAAATGACAGAAGACGAGGAATAAGGCTTTGTGCAAGGACCAAGATCTAATGCTTTTGGGTTCTTCTACACCCACCAGCGTTACAATGAACAAATGGCATTCCAAAACTACGTCCACACCTCTCTTGCTCACAATGAGCAAAATTGGAATGACTAGCATCAGTGGAACTAAACCACTAATCAAACGTTGGCCTCTATTCAAGAAGGGCACGACCAAGCCAACAACACTCTAAGTGACATCTTCTCATTCCTCCAGATTCCAAAAGAAGACTAGCTTGGGGGAGGACCCCCATTATCATGGTAAGTTTTCTTTTCCCTACATTTCAATTTATTTCCTTTCTCTTTATTGTAGTTATAAATTTAATTTGCTGTTTAATTTTTTTAAGTTTTAGTTTGCTTAAAAATGAAAACCAAATAAAAAGAGTGTGTAATATAAGTTTGCTATATTTTTCTATCATGTTTGCTATAAATAAAATATGTAGAGATGAAGAAGGCATGATGGAAATGTTGAATAGTTGCTCTGCCTTAATTCTTTTCAAGTACCTAGTTTTAAATTTGAAATCTCCCAAGGATTAGATAAATTATTAGACAACTGAATCTACTCTACCCTTTAAACCAGTGGGAGCATATGCTTAAACTAAGTCTAGGTAGTTGATGGATATGATTTGATATAGTCTGAGTTGCTGTTTATCATATTCCTAGTGCTACAAAATTCTGGAGATTTATTTTATGAGAATTAAAATGATTCATGATGAGTTCTATGGATGATAGAGAGTATAAAATTCCTACCACAGTGATATTTATTTAGAATAGGAAGCCTCCAAATATATATAGGGTTTTGTGTTTTCTCGAGCTGTGTTGACCCTTAGTAACTCATCATTTGACTAATCCCGGTATCATGTATATTCATGTTCACCCTTTTGCTGCTTCTACTATGGAAGTACGCACCACATATAGAGTGAACACCAAAAATATTTCCCTTGCTTATTGGCTAGCCAATTCTCTTAAGTTCAATGCTCCAAGATTTATCTTTTATTCCTCTACAAAATATTTGTTACAAAAATAATTGTTGGGCTGCAGGAAAACTATTGGACAAAAATTCCATGAAAGAAAGAAGAAAAAGAATGATTTATGAGCCAAAGTTTATTATCAAATTGTCAAGTTCAAAGTTAGAGGAATCATTCCAAGTAAAGGAGCATTAGAAATATTTTGCACCCCTTCCCCTTCCACAAATATTCTCTACTTTAGCATCCACATATAAAACCACATATGCATAATCCGGTTAGTTATGTGGTGAGTTCATTTGGATCCATGGTTCCATCAGACCCAATGGATTAGCTAACTCCACACCTATGAGCTCCACATAAGCTTTGTTAGATATAGGGTGAGAGAGTGAAGGCTATATAAATGCCTTGTGCCATAAATACTACATATCTTGAGAGCAAGAGAGAAGGCATCACTCCTTTCAATGCCTTAGCAAGGATCCAAAAATACCACACAATGAGAGACTTGAAAGGATCATACTAAAGAACTCTGAGTTTTATTTTGAAAATTATAAAAACTCTAGGATAGAGGTACAACAATAGAGTATGAGACAATAGTGCTTGACTTAATTGTAATATCTTTCAACTGGTCAAGACCCAAGTATATGTAAAAGTCCCATGGTTGGAAGAAACATGAGTAAGTTTGGAAGTTATGATAGTTTAGTTTAGTATAGGGATGAGTTCTTATT
Source organism: Sorghum bicolor (assembly GCF_000003195.3). NCBI lineage: Eukaryota > Viridiplantae > Streptophyta > Magnoliopsida > Poales > Poaceae > Sorghum > Sorghum bicolor. The sequence continues at coordinate 22,244,316 of NC_012874.2, forward strand.
TAAAACATGTGTACTTGTGAAGTGTGAAAGCATTGTAGCAACTCCTGATCCATCCTTTGTAGCTATTTTCTCTGGCATGAGAAAAAGGTAAGCTTGGGGAGTTTGTTAACGGCTGTTAACCATCAATATTATATGTCAATCAAGGAGAAGAAAGAGGATAAAAACTGAACATCACCATAGACTTAGGGTTTTCACTGACAATTTCCATGAGTTTTGGTGAATGTCTGTTCCTATAGGGGGTTATTGCAATAAGAACAAAAGGAGGTCCACATGTGAGATTTACATAGAGAGAAGACCCAAACGTCAATTCCAGCAGACTCAGGAAGGCTTGCCCAGAAAGATAGGGCCCACCTACCATAGGGTAGGGGCAGGCACCTAGGGGAGGCAGGGGCGGCCACTCGGGTATAAGAACCAATCAGTTTCTATCTCATGGATAAATACAAGCCTATCCCCCTAGAGGAGAGCTCAGGTGCCTAAGGACAAGAACCAATCAGGTGTTGTTGTGCTTCATAGGGGGATATAAATACAAGCCTATCCCATCTAGAGGAGAGCTCAGAATTGAGAGAGAAAAAACGAATTATATTTTATTCTCATATGAGAATTAGAGGAAGCCCTTAGAGCCAGAGATTAGAGATAGATTAGCTACTCCTAATCTTGATCTTCTACATGGGATTAGATTAGATAGAGGAAGAGTCGGGCACCGGTGTTCAGAATTTCCAAATCTTCATCATCAGAGATTGGTATTATCTTTTATCTCTCTTTTGAGTTTATTCTAAATATCATTCTGTTTCTATTTATTATGTTCCTAGTTTATTCTAGTTCTACATTTGTTATGGTTATGATTGTGTTGACACCGTTTTTGGGTATGAGTCAAGATGGTTAAGGAAAGCTCGTCGGTAATGGGGAAGTTGCTATGGCGGATCAACAGAAGGGTGCCGAGAGCCGATTTGATTGATGCTGATGATAGGATGATAGTTGGTGGAAGGATACTACTAGCCTGAGGATGGAGATGACGACTACTGATTACTGCCAATTGATCACTGATGCCGATGGAGGACGATTGGTCGCCGATGCCGATGAAGGAAAGTGTGAAAGTTGCTAAAAAGGGCATATATGTGCCGATGGGACAATAGTCGATTAAGACTTGGAACAAGAAGCCGATGAACACTTGGATTAGGGACCAATGAAAGATTTCATCGTAATTAGGGTGGGCATAGGAGTAGATGATTATTGTTTCTTTTCCATAATTATCTGGATATGCCTTATATGTAAAAGTCTCATTTACTTTGTTTAGGTTTTAGTCGTATTCAGTTGTAACTCTTGGGTTCAGTCGTATATGGGACAATACTACATATATCAATCAATACCATACACAAGCTTTACATCTACTTTTACATCTACTTTTTCGACGACTTCGTCAATTCACATACTTTTTCTGTTTACGAGTTCTCAAGGATTCGACGAGTAACACTCGATGATTTATTGAGTTCTGCGTGAGTACCACTTGGCCGTGACATCCGGGTGCATCGCTGTTGTCGGGACCAAAGTATTCAAGTTATCACCTTTGTCGATTGCTAGGTCAAATCGACTGGCATGCCTTGACATCGAACTTGGGTATTAGCCCTTTGTGTTTGCAGACTTATTTTTGCATCAACACACTTTTTGGTACGCCCAGTGGGACAACATCAACAAAGATCGACATGGCTACTTTTGATCTCGACATAGACAATGTCATCGGCGTGACAGAAGCTAATCTCAGAGAAGAACAGAAGCAATCTATGGAGAGGAATATGGAGGAATACAGGCAACTCTGTCTAAAATCCTTTAGCGTGAATAGGAGTAGGGAAGTTATATAGAAGCAAGATATGTCGATGCCTCGGCAGGTTACCTTTGATCCCAATCGTGATAAATTGCAAGACATGGTTAATACTGCTGTTAATCATGCTTTGATTAATCACTCCAATGCGATGTCCAATACTATTTACAATGCCGTGGTTCAAACTTTTAAAGTAGGACAGACACCACCAGTTTATGCTGGCCTGGCCTATCATCAGTCAAGATTATCATCGGTTGTGGCTCCATCGGCTCCTTCAGCCGTTGCGGGTACAGAGGTTACTTCTCCTCCAAGCACACTAGGGTTGGTTAATGAGCAATCTACGCCGATGAGATCTTATCCAATGACTTCAAGGGGACGGGCCTAGCTCAACACACATCTATCGGCATCGGCTAGGTCAGGGTCTGTATTTCAGAACTGTCAGGTTTCTCCCAACTGGTGGGGATATGGTATGCCTCTAGAGTTTTTTGCAAATAGTTCTAGAACATCTTAGGTAACTTACTTAGCAAGGAAAACTCCCATGCCATCAGCGCCTCCAGTTTCGTCGATGACTGAAATACCTTTGTATTCTACGACAACTACTGTGAAGCTAATTACTGGGAATTTTCAGGTGCCAACAATCCGGATGCCTAATGCAAAATCATCGGTAAATCCATTGCCGACGCCACAAAAGTTTATGTCTTAGGTAGGTTATGTCAGTCTAGCAATGACAACTAATTACCAGCCATTGGCAAATCTTGGACCGATGAACACTAATAATGGTTGGACAGGGCAGTTAGTCTTCCCACATACGACATAGCAGAATCATCGGGTTGCAGGAATCAAATAGGGTCATGTGTAGGTTGGTTTTAAAAACTAGACACCGGTAGTTCAACCAATGAATCTTGCTCAGCACATCGGTGGTCCACAAGCTATGGCTAATATGATGTTTGCTAGAGATCGTGTACCCCAAAGACACGTGAAGCATATCAGCAGGTGCTAGAAGTACAACCTGTACATCGGCAAGATGTCGATGCCTATTGAGCCGATAAGATAACAGAAGTTATGAGAGATCAATTTGGGATAAAACCCAAGGTTAATACATATTCTTATCGGCAAATTGGTACAAGGTATCAGACTTTACTAAGTTCTCTGGACAAGATGATACCTCAACTATGGAGCATGTCAATAGGTTCATCATTCAATGTGGAGAAGCTGCCAACAGAGATGAATTAAGGGTTCGTTTATTTTCATCATCCTTGTCAGGATCAGATTTTACCTGGTTTATTTCATTACCTCCAAATTCAGTCATTACCTGGGCCGATCTAGAGAAACAATTTCATAAGTATTTATTTTCGGGAGATCATATGGAGAAGCTTACCGACATAGTGAGATTGACACAACGTAATGATGAATCGGTGGAGAGCTTTGTGCCGAGACTGTGGGATATAAAGAACAAATGTTATAGCCTGGTTTTGGATGATCGGTAGTTAACCGATTTGGCTTTTCATGGATTGCTGCCACATCTCAAGGATAAATATGCTTCTCAAGAATTTGAAAGTTTGAGTAATTTGGTGCAGAGTATTTTTTATCAAGATGTCAAGGCCTTTGAACCTAGAAAGGCTTGGAACAAGAAGGTATCCTCTATTGATGAGGTAGGAGGTTCTAATTCTGATGAAGAACCAGTCATCAGCATGGCAGAGTGGGTGAGAAATAAGAAGCCCATGTCTTGTCCTTTTGGCCAGAAAGAACCAGAGAAATTTGCTTTTGATATCACCAAAGCCGATAGGATATTTGATTTCTTACTTCAGGAGGGACATATTAAATTGTCACCTGATCATGTAATTCCATCGGCAGAGGAACTTAAAAAGATTAAGTATTGCAAATGGCATAATGCAACTTCACATGGTACAAATGAATGTAAAGTGTTTAGACAGCAGTTGCAATCGGCTATAGAGTCTGGGAGAATCAAGTTTGACAATTCCAAAACTCAGAAGCCAATGAAATTTGATCAGCTCCCTTTGCCGACAAACATGTTGGACGCCAAAGGCAAGACTAAGGTCTTAACATTAGAAACATCTGAGAAGAATGCATCGGTAGATCCCCAACATCAAGTAACTACTGATGACACAAAAGGAAAGGGTTTGTTAAGGGAAGGTAGCAGCTCTAGACAACCTCCTTGATCTAGTGTCGTGATTACCCATAGGCGGTATCAAGAGAATTGGCAGCAGCGTGAGGATCGGTATCAGCATCAGCAAGAAGAGAGGCAGCGCGAGGATCGGTATCGGTGACAACAAGAAGAGAGGCAGGGAGAAGAATGGAATCAACATAAAGATCATTGGGATTGCCCGTTCTTAATTCACTACTGGGAACAAAACATCAAAATACCGACCATTATTGTCCCGAATGTAATGGTTATCGTCGGTACGATCAGTCAAATCAGAGTTTCCAAAACAATGATCGACATTTCAATGAGCCGATCAGGGGGAAACGTCAGTTCACGATCGGCTGGGAGGCAGGCTTAATGTGCATGATAGGCTTGGTCGATGTGTTGGTCATTTTCCAAGAAATTAGGAAGAACTTGAAGAGATGGTAAATGCACAGGTTTCCAATGAATTCATATTTTGCCGAGATTCTAACATTCATCATGTGAAGTCAAAAGAGGTTCACTATCAGTCGATTTGGAAGACAAAGCTTCTCCGATGGTGTCTAGAAGGTTTAATAAGAACCTAGAGGAGAAGGATGCAACGGGAACATCAGGAGGATTTGTATAGAGAAGAAAATTCTTCTAAATTGGAAGATCGGCAACAGTTGGACTGCAAGGGGAAAGGACCATCGGCAGATGTCAATATGGTGTTTATGTTGCCGATGGAGTTTCTTGCACCCTCCAGTGTGATGAGGATATTAGTCTCCCTGATCAAATAGCTCAGTTGGCGCTTGATCCGATGACGGCTATTTTTGAGAAACCCTCCGATGATGAACAACAACATCTTAAAGCTTTGTTTGTTAAAGGTAGGGTTGATGGGCAACCAGTTTCTAAAATACTTATTGATGGAGGGGCTGCAATTAATATTATGCCATATGTGATGTATCAGAAGCTTGGTAAAGGAGATCAGGATTTAACCAATACCGATATGATGTTTAAAGATTTTTAAGGTAATGTATCTTCAGCTAAAGGAGCTATTTGTGTTGAATTGACTATCGGCAGCAAGACCTTGCCGACAACTTTCTTTGTCATCAACGGAAAGGGCGCGTACAACTTACTAGTTGGGAGAGATTGGATTCATGCTAACTGCTATGTCCCTTCTATGATGCATCAGTGCATTGTTCAATGAGTAGGCGACAGAATTGAAGTTGCTCCTGGGGACTCTTCCTACATCATTGCATCGACAGAATGAGATACTTACGAGCGAACCAGGTGCATATCGAGAAAGACTTCCTCAAAGTTGCTGATTATGAGATTCTACCGATCCAAACAGTCGGCCCTGATGATGAGTTTTGATCGATAGGTTCGCCGATGATTGAAAGTTAGGACAGGGGTTTACATCGGCTGATGATTTAGTAGAAGTAGACATAGGTAGTGGTGATAGGCCGAGGCCTACTTTCATTAGTGCTAAGCTAGATTACAGATGTAAGCAACAGTAAACTGATTTGTTAAAAGAATATAAAGATTGCTTTGCATGGAATTATACTGAGATGCCTGGATTAGACCGATAGATTGTTGAACATCGGTTGCCTATTAAATCTAGATTTCGGCCACATCAGCAGCCAGCCCGCTGATGTAACCCTAAAATTCTTCGTGATATTAAGGCTGAAATAACCAAACTAATTGAGGCTAAGTTCATTCGGCTGTGTTGGTATGCTGAGCGGATTTCTAATGTTGTTCCTATCTACAAGGAAAATGGAAAACTTTGTGTATGCATTGATTTTAGAAATCTTAACAAAGCTACACCGATGGATGGTTGTCCGATGCCAGTTGCCGATTTGCTGGTGGATGCTGCAGCTGGGCATCGGATTATTAGCTTCATGGATGGCAATGCAGGGTATAATCAAATATTCATGGCTGAAGAAGATATTCCCAAGACTATGTTTAGGTGTCCTATTCATGTTGGGTTTTTTGAATGGATAGTCATGACTTTTGGCTTGAAAAATGCTGGTGCTACTTATCAAAGGGCTATGAATTTTATTTTTCATGAGTTCATTAGCATGTTGGTGAAAATCTATATTGATGATGTGGTGGTTAAGTCTGGAGATTTTGTGAAACATCTAGCCGATTTACGGAAGATACTCGAATGTACAAGGAAGCATGGTTTAAAGATGATTCCTAATAAGTGTGCATTTGGTGTATCGGAAGACCAATTTCTGTGTTTCATGGTGCAGCAGAGAGGAATTGAAATTAGTAGGAGGTCTATTGATGCAATCAACAAGGTAGTTGCTCCTACTGATAAAACTAAACTTCATTCTCTGATCGGCAAGATTAATTTTGTTATGCGATTTATCTCCAATCTGTCGGGTAAGATCAAGGCTTTCAGTCCTTTGCTCCAATTAAAAACCGATTAAAAGTTTATGTGGGGAAAACAGCAGGAGCTGGCTTTAGATGAAATTAAGAATTATTTGACAAATCCTCTAGTATTAGTTCCACCTCGGCATGGAAAACCCTTCAGATTATACTTATCGACCGATGATGCAGTTATCGGTTCAGCTCTCATTCAAGAATTTGAAGGGAAAGAACGTGTGATTTCTTTCTTAAGTAGAAGATTGGTGGATGCTGAGATGAGGTATTCGTCTATTGAGAAATTATGCTTATGTACTAAATTAAGGCATTATTTGTTCTCGGCCGAATGTACTATCATATGCAAAGATGACGTAGTCAGATACATATTGTCGATGCCGATTATAAGTGGTAGAATTGGTAAATGGATACTGGCATTATCAAAATTTGACATACGTTATGAATCGGCTAAAGCAGTCAAGGGACAGATTATGGCCGATTTTGTTACCCAACATTGCAGTTCGCTGGGTTATTTGGAATTTGCTCCTTGGACGCTTTTCTTTGTTGGATCTACATGTGATCAGGGAGCAGGTATCGGTATAGTGTTGATTTCCCCTCGAGGAAAGAAGTATGAGTTTTCTTTGCCGATTGTTGCTACATCGACAAATAATCAGGCCGAGTACCAAGCTCTGGTCAAAGGATTAGAGTTATTAAGGGAAATTTGTGCCGATGCTATTGAAATCTTCGGTGATTGTATGATTGTTATAAATCAGTTGGCTGGAGTTTACAAATGCCGAAGTGAAATTTTAATATCATATTATGTAAGGTGTTTGTAGTTATTGAAGGAACTTAAGGATATCCGTGTAGAACATGTTCGCGGTTACATAATGAGGAAGCTAATTAGTTGGCTCAAAACTCTTTGGGGTATCAACCTATCCTGGAGGTGTTTTTATCGACCATCAGTGCCGATGATTGGAGAAAGGAAATCACTAATTACTTAAAAGATTCATCTAATAAAGTTGAGAGACGCGTTAGATTTCAAGCCACTAAGTATGTACTCCTTGATGATGAGTTATATTATCGAACTGTGGATGGAATTTTGCTTAGATGTCTTGGTGATGATGAATCCAAAAGTTTGATGGGTGAAATCCATGAGGGAGTGTGTGGAGCACATCAATCAGCTTTAAAAATGAAATGGATGATTAGACGAAATGGGTATTATTGGCCGACCATTCTTGAAGATTGTTTCAAATATTTCAAAGGGTGTCAAGGATGTCAGAAGTTTTGTAATGTTCAAAGGGAACCTACATCGGCTATGAATTGGCCGTTCCGGGGATGGGTTATTGATCTCATCGGTCAAATATATCCACCATCAAGTAAAAGGCATAAGTTTATTCTTGTTGCCACTGATTATTTTACCGAGTGGGTTGAAGCTATTCCTTTAAAGAAAGTGACATCAGCTAATATGATTGATTTTGTAATAGAGCATATTGTTTACCGATTTGGAATTCCTCAGGCGATTACTACCGATCAGGGTACTATGTTTACATCAGGGGAGTTTGATGAATTTGAAATCGGTATGGGGATTAAAGTGTTGAATTCTTCTCCTTATTATGTTCAAGCTAATGGGCAGGCTGAGGCTTCTAATAAGGGAATCATTAAAATCAACAAACAAAAAATTGAAGAAAATCCCAATCGATGACATACATTATTAAATGAAGCCTGATGGTCGTAATGGATGGCGTGTCATGGTGCAACTAATGTATCACCTTATCAGTTGGTATATGGACACGACACTGTGTTACCTTGGGAGGTCAAAGCTGTTTCTAGACGGATATTCTTTCAAGACCAATTAGCTGCCGATGATTATGCCATCCTGATGAAAGATGAGTTAGAAGATTTAGCAGGGCATCGGTTGAAAGCTTTGGTTAACATAGAAGAGAATAAGAAAAGAGTGGCTAGGTGGTATGATAAAAAGGTAAAAGCTAAAGAGTTTCCTGATGATGATTTAGTTTGGAAATTAATTATACTGATTGGGACTAAAAGTTTGAAATTTGGAAAATGGTCTCCTAATTGGGATCGATCTGCTCCTAGCAATGCATACATTTTAGAGACTCTCGAAGGAGTTGAATTTCCCAGGGCGTTAAATGGAAAATATTTAACAAAGTACTACCCTAGTATCTAGGTCAATGCGTAAAGAAGTTTAAATGCCGATGACAATCCTATCGGCTGGACAAAATACTAGTGTTTTTAAAAGGACTGGTGAGACCCAGTACCGATGAAGAGATTTACAGATTAAGCAAGGTTTGGATAGCCGATATCGCACGCAGGTGAATCTTGTTGGCTTCCTTTATTTTTCGAGTGTCTTCATTGGTCGAGCCTTCTAGTGGTTTCAGCTTATTCTTCATCTACAGAGTATTGCGAGCTTGGGCGTCCCTCTCTTGCTGAAGATTTTTAAGCATGTCGGGCAGTTGGCTTTCTTCCTATTTGGCCTAGGTTAATGCTTCTTCAACTTGTTTAAGTTCAGCAAGCAAAGCCTCTCTCTTTGCCGATAGATTGGAAATTTCAACTTTAATTCGATGCCTGAGGATTGCAAAGTGTCGATGCTCTTGTGCTTCTCATCGGTAGCATGCTTTACTTGCAGCATTTCCTCTTTGAGTTGGGCATGGGTAGCTCTATCGGCAAGGCGTTGAATAGCTTTTTGATACTGGAGCTGGCGGCTCTCCAGATGGGCAACTTGGAAGAGCATCTCTTCGGCGTCGGTAGGGATCTAACCACGAAGAGTTTCAAAGATAGCCTTAGATGGGTCAGAGTCATCTACTAGCTGAGCTGTGTCTTGCTGCATTAGGCCCAACAGGTCTTCTAACTTATATTTAATTTTTACCGTTGCAATTCCAAGTGCCAAAGAAGAACTCGCCTCTTGTCCTTCATCATCGGAAATATCGATGGCAAAAGAAAACAAGCTGTCAGGGGGTTGTCTTGTTCCAAAAAATAGAAGAGAAAGTGAGTCAAAAAGAATCAGGAATGAATAATGCAGAGTTGACAAGATTGGATGACTTACTTGCTTTAAGGCGATCTCCTGCCTTTGGCTGGGCGATGTGGCTTTGATTGTGCCCTGATTGGCTGGATCTGCCGATGCAATATCTTCAGCTGCAAAGTCATTTAAATATTAAAGATAATGTCCTTGTAATTAGTTCATCATCAAAGATTTTGGGATTGATATTTTAGCTAGAAAGGAGGCGGTGAGAGTTTGCTCATGAGCAACAGCCGATGACATGCCTTGGTGAGACAGATCGATGGTTTGTTCAGGTGCGTCCGCCTGGTCTACTTGAATCTAGGGCACGAGACGAGGTGGAGAGGATGGCTCTACCTTCCGCCGTTTCGGTTGAGTCCTAGTGCTTATCAGAGCGTTTCTCTTGGGCTAGGATTTGTTGGCCGTTGACTGGGGGGCATCAGCAACTAATGATTGAACATCTTGGACCCCTGCTGATGCCCTAGTTTGTTGCTACAAGACATAAAGTTTTGTGAGTTGAATGTAAAAGAAGAGGAATATTTCTGAAATTTATTTAGAATAAAAGTATCTAATGCAGAGCAAAGTTACCGATGGCGTTCCAGTTGTAGTCGATACACCCTAAAAAAGATAATAGAAGTATAGATCGAAATCGGTATAACAGGAATTAATTGATGATTTTTACCTTGAAAGCTTGTGCTAGGGTAGCGGCAATGACTGATGGAGTGGCCTTTGACCACTCGGTAGTCATCTTCTTAAAGAGGACGCCTCGGTGCATCAGAGCTGCTAAACTGTGAGCATTGTGGCCGATTAGAGAGATCAGAGATACTGGCCGGAGATCGAACGACCACCCGCTTTTGCTTACCGATGGTGCCCGATAGTCAACCTATCACAAAATAAAAAAATAAGTTGCCAATAAAGTTGAAAGTAGAGGAAGAATTGAGTATCAGAAAGGGACTTACAACGTCATCGGGAATTTCATGCTCGGGGTCGATCATATTTCGATATACATGAGCCGATGCCGTGAACAATTGTTCCTTCCATTCTTCCCACTATAGCTTGTAGGATTCGATGATGAATTAAGCTGAGACCAAGGCCGATAGGTCAATGTCTGCTGTATCGGCATCTGGAAGAAGTAGAGCTACCCTAATCCATGCAAGACCACTAGTGATTGTTTCCCTTGGCTTGACCACATCGGCATAGCAGAGTTTGATTGGCAGCTGACCGAAAGCCAACTAGCGAGATAACGCCGATGGGTTGTAGAATTCATAAGTTTTATTGGTATTCTTTCCACTACAGAAGTTGTTCACTCGAATTGCTCTTGGAGTGATAATTGCCATCATCAAGTTATTGTCTTTGTTGAGTGCTTCATCGCCAGGATGAAAGAGGAGAGGGAACCTAGATTCTTCATCTTCATATGGCATCCAAGCCCGATGGTCCATGGAAAGACCGTTGTAGGATGTTTGAAAGAATCGACTGATCTGATTCTCATTCGCATCGGTCCCAAGGAGAACTATGATGGCTTCGCCAAAATTGAGGGAGCCACCAGCACCCTCTCAAGAGATGCCACTAACCCAAGAGTCATCAGCTCATGTCGATCCTCTTCCTAACCCACCGCCTTCACCTCCCCCGTCTCTTCCTGACCCACCAGAATCACCTCTCCATGTTTTCCCTGTCCATCAACCATCTCCTCTCCATGATCTTTCTACCCCACAGTCAACACAATCTCCACCACCATTCAATTCCACCCCTTCCCCACAACTGAAAGATCCAGAACCAATAAGTGAGCCACCAAAGGTGCCAAAGAAGAAAGTATTTCCGATACCTAAGTTGATTTCACCATTCGAGCCAAAGAAAAAATCAGCTGGGCAAGTGAGATTTTTGTCAGGCATTGCTTCGAAACGCACAATACAAGAGCATGAGATTTCTGAGCTAGCAAAGTCAAAGGTGCCGGCGCCTATGGTCATAACTCCTATCAATTTCAAGGTGCCAACTACAGAAGACCACAAGACTATCCCCAAAAAGTACGTGTGGGGAAAGCCTCTACTCAGTCGGACCAAACTTATGAAGAAACCAAGTGGTATAAAAAGGTTTCATGACTGGTACATGAGAGCCTCTTCTGCTGGCATTGACACCATAAGCATGCGCATACCACAAATAGCATTTCTCAGCCAGAGTACTGACAAATGCATGCTTACATTTGATGACATGTGGGCACTGATGAACCACGAGATGCTAGATGTACAGATCGTAACGGCATTTGCATTGTAAGTGTTACATAGTTACACACATTGTAGTTGCATCAATTTTCAATATCTGACATGCTTCTGTCTTGCAGAATGTTATATGATCAACAAGATATGTATTTTGGTTCGGACCTAAATTATTGTGCCGAAGAAAGGAATGCCTATCTCTGCCCAATAGATATAGCCGAAGATCGGCACACATTCCGGATCGGGAATGACAGCAAAGAGGTACAGGGTTTGGAAGGTGCAGAACGGGATGAGAAACTCCGAAAGTTGAAACTTGATTTTGAAGCTAAATACACCTTCTACATTGGACATTCACTAATAAAGTTTCAAGACAGGAAAGCGGTGGTGGCCCCGTACCACTTTGGGTAAGTGTGAGTTTACAAATATCTATCTAAATTATTCCAATGCATAAATGCATCATGGATTTAATTCGAGCAGGAGGCACTGGATATGCTTCATCATTTATCCCAAGGAGGGAAGGGTGTTGGTACTAGACTCCGCAGATTTCCTGAAAGAAACCTATGCTCCATTCATCAAACTGCTAGAGCTGTAAGTCAAGCTATGCATGCATACTTAAGCATAGTGAGAATTTGACAATAACATGGTGATTCTATTTGAGATCATAGGGCATACAGGTTCTATTAGATAAATCATGGAAAGTGCGAGTCCAAGAGACCAGGGCAACCATTGGAGGTTATACATAACTGGCCGGTACATATAGAAATTTACTATTATGAATACAAATCATACACATACGACCACAGTTGCAACTATAATTAAATAACCACTCTCCTGTTATACAGTGCATGAAGCAACCACCGTTATCTGTCCCCTGTGGCTACTACGTGTGCGAGAACATGAGAGAAAACGGACGATATGCAAGGAACCCTAGCAAGGTAATATAAGTAATAGTCTATTAAAGTTGGAAGTCATAAGATATATAATGTTTATAAACTTTCTTTGCAGGTATATAAGCAAGGGATGGCGGAGCGCATGGACGAACGTGCTTTAGACAACATAGTTGAGGACATCTGCTCGTTCATCATGAAGCATGTCATTCCACGTGAAGGCAAATATCATGATGATGAAAGCCAATTATCCAAGCCAGAGTTCCGAGTGCTAACAGAGATTAGTAAGCTCAGACTTACTAAAGAGGGTTATTAGAGGACAGAAACAAACTTTTATGTATATATATATATATGATGTGTGATGATGGATATACTCTTGTAATTAACTTTATATCTTTGAGCACCAAACTTTGATGTATACAAATGTATGTATGTATGTATGTATGAGATGAAGTATTTAAATTACATGTTGCTATGTTACAAGACCAACCAATATCAATATATCCT